>NW_022900922.1:20117262-20151484 GCF_012274545.1 Fukomys damarensis
CATTGTTGGTGGGAGTGCAGCCTGGTGCAACTACTGTGGAATCAGTATGGAGATACCTCAAAGAACTAGGATTAGAAGTTCTATTTGACCCAGCTATTCCCCTGCTCTGGGTATCTTCCCAAAAGAATTAAAAGAATTATACCACAGTGATATATGCTCACCCATGTTCATAGCAGTACAGTTTGGAATAGCTCAAACTTGGAAATAGCCCAACTGCCCATCAACTGGAGATTGGATAAAGAATACACACACACACACACACACACACACACACACACACATATATGACCCCATTGTTATATTGGAAATTCAGAAATATTCTCATATAAACACATGCATGTTTTACAGGAAAAATAAAATACTTAAATGGCTATATAGAGAAAATGGGATTTGGAGAGAGAAGAATTCTTACATTAATATCATGTACTTTTCTTTGCTATTTTACATTTTATCTCATATTTTTACTAATTGCTTTGAATGTGTAATAAGAACATTTTTTTAAACGACTGATTTAGAAAATACTAGTAATCTATGATGGGAATTTGAGTTTTTTGACTAATTTTCAAATCTTGGAATTTACAATTGTTTTGGATAATGATTTCAATAGAGGGCTATTCTTTATTCAGAAAGAGAAAATATGAAACCCTCATTCTTTAACTCAATGTGCATGGACACACATACATATACACAATAATAGTAGCCAGTGAGTCTCAGTTTCCTCTTTCCAACTGGAAAGATCTAGCTGCAAGCTCCTTACAAGATTCAAATCAAGAAGTCATTTCAAAATTAAATTTTATGGTTAAAATTCTGTTTGTTGAAAAGATGACTTAGGAAAATAATGCTTTCTCCATCTCTTTGGACTTCACTGCAGAATTAGTCCAACCGTAATGGGCAATCCACTAAAGTGTATCCACCATCTCTTGCTTTATGGTGTAAGAGAAAGGGTCCTGACTTTGGAACCAAAAGGCTACAATTTTAATTCTCTTTGTCTATACAGCTTAATCAAGTCATTTAACATTTCTGAACCTCAGCTTGTGAGTAATAATATCTTCCCAACTGATCGCTTCTGTTTAATCACACCCATACATGAAAAATTGATTGAAACACTCAAAGAGTATCATCCTTTCTTTTATTGACCAGATGCCTGGGTCCAGAGAGGAAAAGCTATCTGATTTTGACATGAATATATGATACTATCTTGAAATAATCAGCAATCATATCACTGGAAGTAGTCTTTTTATTAATAAATATCTTACTGTATTTATCATCTATTTTTCAGGTTAAAGTCAAGACTGCTTAAAATAAAAGAGAATATATGTAATATAATTAAAAACCTAAGTTGAGGCATAGGTATAGAAGAAAATAATAATTATATTTAAAAATCTGGGCTAAGAATTCACATGATAAAGTGATATATATTTTTAGCCCAGTGATCCTTAAATAATACATTGAGAAAGTTATGGATTTATTCCATTTAGTTTCTAATACAAATGTGGCCAACAATAAACATGAATTCAACATCCATCTTTGTGTCTAGACTACAAACAATAAAATTTGTCAAAGTAAATTGCAACTCCAATACTTCACGCTAAAGCATCTACCTATATTAAAGGTCTGCTTTATAGGAGAATGGAGTATGGAATTTTCAGTCTTGGACTTGCATTGATTCTGGGTAAAGAGGTCACACGTGGATGGCTAAAGTGTTTGGATTTGCTAAACTTACATACTCAGAACCACTCATCAATAAGCCATTAGCTGTGAGCACTATTTAGTGCAATTAATTATTAATAACAAAGAATCAAAGTTTGTGAATGACATGTTTGTTATGATATAAACTATAGCAATAATAAGAATGTGTAGCATTTTATTTTTATAATCATACACTTGTATATGTAACTTTGCTTGACTAGGAAAAATGTGAAAGAGTACAGTGGGGATGTTGGAAATTTTGCATCAGAAAGTGTTGCATAAGAAAATATTATTCAACTTGTGTGTTACACTGGAAGAAAAAAATAGATAAAATAAACTGCTTCGAACCATATCTTTCTCAAACAAGTATAATATGATTTTATTTATATAATAAGATTTTTTTTCAGACAATTTGAGAATGCTTGCCATGTCCCCTTACTCCTGTTCATTTTATTCACTCAGTTCAAAGACGTATATAGATGAGTCCGCCTCTTTTGCATGAGAAGTATGCACTTGGAAATGATGTCACTGTTGCAGCATTTTGCTCTTCCAGTAACTCTCATAAATCAGGTGGCTTATAGACAACAGAAATTTGTTTCTCCCTGTTTTGGAGGCTGCAAAGTCTAGAAGCCTGAAATGGCAGAGTTGGTGCCGGGGGAAGATCTGAATTTTGATTGTTAGAAAATACCTCATTGTGTCTTTCCATTGTAGAAGGGGGAAAGCACAACTTTGGGGTCTTTTAGTGTACACATATAAACATACATATACACATACACATATACACATACACAAACACATACACACATACATATACACACAAACACACACACACATATATATATATATATATATATATATATATATATACACACACACACACACACACATACACATACATATAGGGGCATGAGTCTCATTCATGAGGGTTCCTCTTTAATGATCTAATGGCCTCCCAAAGGTTCCACTTCTAATACTACTGGTTTTCTACTTATGAATGTGGGGTTACATAAACATTTAGACACTGCTCCTAGTCAAACCAGTTCTTTGTGCTGTCAGGATATGCATTTTGTCCTATAAATTCTCCCAGCTATGGACTTTCCCAGCTATGAATGGTTGGCAAATCCTCTCAGTGATACAAGTAAAATAGTCTGTAGTGCAAGAGAATTTCTACCAGTTTCTTCTTTCCCACTGGTCTTTCCCACTGCATAGTAATGCAACTCTTGAAAGTGTCTCAAGGCACCGTTACACTTCCATTTTAACAGGCATGATGCTAATCTCCTTGTGGCAGATCTGGGAATATCACCTTTTATCTAGTTGCATGGATCAACTCTGTTTTCCTGAACACATATTAATGTCAGAAGGATAAACAAAACACATTCCATTTAACTCAGAAATTTATGGAAAGTACTGATTGGCTTACAATAGGCAACTGAAATCAGGGATCATTGTGGTTGTGGTGTCAGAAATTGATGATACAGTGGATACCTATATGCATATATTCTATATTAAATGCATATTTAATATCTATATATGTACTTTTTCAGAAATGAACACCATTTTATATATATACTTGTGTGTAGCAAAACTACTTACCTTTGGTAATACACAAAGAACTTTATAACCCTAAATACAGAATTAATTCATTATGATATTTTTGAATAGAATATATGAAGACAGTAAACAGTCAGTTTAAGAAAAAAAAAATCATTTACCACAAACCAAAAGCAGAAAAATAGATGATTCTAATGCCTCTCCTGCATTTGGATAGATCTTTAAGTAGTCCTATTTTAAAGAAGCATTCAAATGGCATGATACATGTTTATCACTTTGACGGTCTGGTTTTTTTATTAAAACAGTTGAAGATTATGTAGGGAGTAAGTGTAAAGATATGTTCACCTAAGAACCTTTCAACAGCAGTGATATCTATCAGTAATGCCTAAACACATGATGACTATCCACACTGGGTTGACATTTACTCCTGGCTGTCTAATGATATCTCCATAGGCCACATAGCAACTTGGTAAAACCGAAACAGTCTATTGATCCCCTCGTCCACTCATCTATGACACCACCACCTCACGGTTTCTGAAATCAGACCAAGACATCACCACTCATTTTACTGTAACCTGTAAGTTCTATGCATTCTCTTCAAAGTATCATAGGAATCTGCCTAACTTTCTCTACACCACAGACCAAATCAGCATCACGTCTTTCCTAGAGTCCATTGAACACCTCCTAACTGGACCTGTTTGACCTTTCACTGCCTTCCTTTGATCCATTCTCACAGAGTATCCCAATGATCTATGAAGAAGGAATAAAATTATCATACTTTCCTGCCTAAAATTTTTAAAATATTTTTGAAACCAATCTAAAAGCCTGATCGTGGCCCCTAAGGCTCTACCCAACTGAATCCTCCCTAGCTCTCTGAAAGCATCACCTCACTCCTTTTGAATAACAACAATAATGTTTAAATTTTGGAAAAACAAAAATTCTCCTCCTCTCAGAAAAGGGAAATTTTTCCTGCCTGTCCATAGCTTTACAACTTTGTAAAAATATTAGGGGAGAAATTAGCTATGAATTGAAGAACTATGTAAATACATTTTTATTATTCAAGTATTTTTAAAGTGCTTGTTTTTCCCTAGAGGATGCTCCTGGAGCAATCCTACTTTTTATCTGTCTCTTGAGTTTTGATCACTCCAAGTAAAACTGTCATGCCTGTGTTGCCTTATCAAGGCTTTGTTAAAAAATAGCCTTGTTATGTCATATAATGTGTGATTTTTTTTAATGTGCTTGTAAAAATCAGATGAAACATTATTTATAAATAATATATTGTTTCAACGTTTTTGAACCAGTGAAATTTGATACATCGTTTTAGTCATTCTTTAGTAGCCTAATTATTTTCACAACACTAACAAGCTAGTGTCTTAATAGTTAATGATTTCCCTTATAATCACTAGTATTAGGAAAGTAATTATTTGATAAGAAATAGCAAGTATTTTATTGCATTGAATCCACTATATCTTTTGAATGCAAAATTTTGGAAAATTATAAAACTAGACAACAATAACAAAAACACTCACATAGTTTGAGCAAATTCAGTAGGGAGGGGAGGGGAGAAACTTTTAAAAATCCATAAAAATTAAGATGTTGGGTACACACTCAATACCTCTTAGCAAACATTTTTTTGATGAGTTAAGTACAAATGAATCAGAAACACATGAACTGAATTTCCTCAAAGAGTATATGAGTTTAAAATGGAAACAGCAATGCCTTTCAGAAAAATACATTATGGTTTCTACCACAACCCAAACATTTATATAATAGCTTGAGCTATTTCACAATCTGTTAAGTACTCATGAATCTAGATCCATCCAGTCCTGTGAACATTTTTTTTTTCAGCAAATAAGGGCTTCAGAATCACTCAGTTAGTTTAGTATGAAAAATTTCTCATTTCTTAGAAGAAATTCTTAGTCTCAGGTATACAAAAGACTTTTGACATTTCTAGCATATAAAATACTAAATACTATTTTAAAGATATGATAGAGAATGATTTGTTCATTAATTCTATAAAGGTAATAAATACACACATTTTTCCGGCACCTACAAGACACAAAGATTAGCCTTTACAGGAGATGAATAAACATCTACTTTTCTAAAACCATGAGTGGTGAAAAAATAAAATTACACAGGAAAGAAAAATCAGGATGATTTAATAAACCACCAGATTTCAGAGTTTATGTAATCATGTTTGAATTTGAAGGAAGTATAAATGTTGACTATCTACCCTGAGATGAGAAAGAAAAGTTTTAGGAGGCTAGATTTTGAAATTCAAAACACTGTCAGAAAGAATAAATTTGCCAACGTTCTTTCAAAAACTGTAATCCTCTTTTCTCTTAAGGTTAAATTTCCCTTAGTTCTCCAAAAAGTTTAGGAACTTTGAAAGCCTGTAGTATATAGGATTGGATAAATCTAGATGTACTAACAGATTGTCAAATAGCTCAAGAGATTGAATAAATGTTTGGGTTGTGTAGAATTAAAAATTAGAAGTGAGTCTATTCAGATTTCCTATTTCTTCTGTAAATTTTGGTAAATTGTATCTTTCAAGTAATTGGTCTATTCTACCTAATTTATGAAATGTGTAGGTATAGTGTTGGTCAAAATATCCTCTAGCTATAGTTTTAATGTCTATCAGATCTGCAGAAATGTCTCCTTTTGCACTTTTGATATTAATAATTTATGTCCTATTTCTTTTTTCTTTAGGTTGGCTACAGGCTCATCATTTTTGTCCCTCTTTTCAAATAAACAGGTTTTGATTTTGTGATTTTTCTCCATTGATTACCTTTTTTCAATTCCACTGATTTATTCTAATGTTACTTAGTTCTTTTATTCTGCTTAATTTGGATTTAATTTAATTTTCTTGCCTTTTTCTAGCTTTCCAAGGTAGAAGATTACATTATTGGTTTCAGATCTCTTCTTTTCTAATTAAGTGCTATGAATTTCCCCCTATGTACAGTTCTCACACCTCCCATAAATTCTGATAAATTATGTTTTCATTTTAATACTTCAAAACACTTTTACATTTCTTGCAACATGTCTTTTTTACCCATGTATTATTTTGTTTGTTTGTTTGTTTGTTTTGTTTTTGAGACAGGATCTCACTATGTAGTTGAGACTGACCTGTCTGGAACTCACTATGCAGTCCAGGCTGGTCTCGAACTCACAGCGATCCTCCTGCCTCAGCCTCGTGAGTGCTGGTATTATAGGCGTGCGCCACCAGGCTCAGCGATCCATGTATTATTTAGAAGTGTGATTTTAAATCATCAAGTAGTTTGGGATTTTCCAGCTATCCTGTTGTTATCGATTTCTAGTTAATTCCATTTGTTATCTGGGAGCAGGCACTGTAAGATTTCTGTCCTTCAAAGTTAGCTGAAGCGTGGTTTATGGCCCAGAATGTAGTCTGTCTCAGTCAGTGTCCTATATCGGCTCAAGCAGAATATGCATTCTTCTGCTGTGGGATGAAATAGTCTATGAATATGAAATATGTCCACTTGGAAGGGGACATGCTGAGTTCCAGTTTATCCTCACTGATCTTCTGCCTGCTGGTTCTGTCCATTCCTGCGCTTCACTCTCCAACTAGAATAGTTGGTTCACCCACCTTTTCTCACAGTTCTTGACTAACATACATCACACACAACTCCTTAGCAAGGAAAAAAATCGCCTTATGCATTTGGATGCTATATCGAGGTGCAGACACAAATAATTTTCATGTCATCTTAGAGAATGACGTAAACAGTTCATTAGTACTTCCTCCTTAGCCAGGATCATTTTATTTTCTCTCCTGTATCTGGGATCAACATAGCTAATATCATTTTCTTTTAATTAGTGTTAACATCATATATCTTTCTCAGTCCACTCACTTTTCATCTACATCTCTTTGTATTTAAAGTGAGTTTCCTATGGAAAATGTATAGTCAGGTCTTGGTTTTTGGTATCTCAGAATCTCTGGCTTTTAATTAGTGCCTATAGAACACTGGTTTTTCAAAGAGATGAACAGATATCAACTATATTTGTTACTATTTTCTATATGTTGACCATGTGAGCATGTATATGTATGCATATGTAAGAGAATTGCTATTATTTATTGTAAAAAATTGTTTTCTGTAAGATCAATTAAGAATGAGAGAATAAATGATTTTGTCTTGTCTTTATTTATTCTTTCTTCATTGCTGCTCCTTTATGTAGAACCAATCTTCTGACCTATTTTTCCCCTAAACAACATTAAACATTTCTTGCAAGTCTACAGGCAACTGATTCCAACATTTTTTGTTTTTGTCTGAGAATTTTCTATTTCTTCTTCATTCTTGAAGGATAATTTTGTAGCTTAAAAAATTTCTTAGTTGTGCCCCCCACAACGCTTAAAATATTTCACTCTGTTCTATTTTTCTTTTCATACCTTCTGAGAAGTATGTAATTCCTATTTTCTAGTTCCCCATCTCACAAATTTAGGTGGACTAGAAGGACCACAGTAAGATGACGTGGAGCACACACACACACACACACACACACACACACACACACACACAGAGCCACCAGATCAGTTAGACTACCATAAACTCAATTGGCTCTGATTAACCAGTTTCTCCTGAGAGAAGGCCATGTTACAAACAAAACGCTCTAATGTAGCGTATTTCACCATGGTTTGCTCCTTTACCCTTCCCTGATGGAAGTAATACGGAATTTTTCTCTGATATTCACTATGAGAAACAGAAATATTAAAATAGTACCGGGGCCCTCTAGGACAGAATCCTCCTGAGTTTCTGCCTCTCAGAATTGTCCCATTAAGTCTGGGAATTTAGAAGTGATGGTTCAGGTTTTCCCATTCCATTAGGGGTTCCTCGGAGGTTTTTTTTTTTCATGGTGGTTTTCTACTCTTGGCAAATTATTATTCTCTGAATCTGCTTCCCTCCCTGCCCAAATGTGTGTTGGGGGGTATAGATTTCTAATGTGACTTGTCTTTCAGATCTGAAAACAGTTTGATTTTTTTCAGTTTGTTCTACTTTCTGCTTGTTTGGGGGATAGAGTAGTAACTTCCAAGTTCTTTTTTCAAGGATTTTTTAAAAATCATTATGTTTATTAAATCTTGAGTGTTATGTGCCCTGCTGACTTCTCTAGGGATAATTTGATCCAGGCATGTGAGATATAAACAAAGCCAGGAATAAAGTTTTGAAAGACAGCGATCTGGTACTTCATAAGCCAATAATAAGCCTTTTGTTCTAAATATAACATTTTTGTAATCAAGGCAACAAATGATTTTTCTTTGGTTATATTATATACCTTCAACTATTTTGAGATTTATTTCCGGTGTTATAAGAAATGGACATCAAAGTGGCCTTTGTTTTGTGTTTGTAAATTTAAAAAAGAAATAAAGAGAAATTCCATTGTTACATTGGGGGCCTATAATTGAAAATGTCACCATATGTTAACACCCAAGTTACTTATGAACCTATCTGTTCAGCTAAATGTCAGCTGTTGACTGACTATGGCAATGCCATGTGAAGAACCATGTCCATTTCTGTTTCTGGCTCTATCACATATGGGAGGAATAAAAGCTTCTGAGCAAATACATTGTTCTAACTTTCCCAATTATGCTGCCAGTGAGGACCATAAAACAACTTCTCAAGTTACTGATACATAATACTCAGATGTTCTGTGGGATCTCAGTTCTTTTAATAGTTCTTCTCAGGGTTATATGTGTTCACTTCTCTGATGGAATGCCTGACACTGGATTTTAGTTTTTATATAGCCTCTACATGATGCTAAGATGCTTTAAAGCAGGTGGAAGTTAGCAGTCTATTATGTTAGCATGGCCTTAGCATCAACTCAAAATGATTATTTAGCTTTAAAAAGTCAGTCATAACTGTTAGCAGGGGGAAGATCTCAATATTGAACAACTTCTTTTTTTAAAAAATCAACTTCTATATTCTAAAATATAGAATATTTAAGTAGAATCTTAGTGTTTGTCTTTTTCCAACTTGATGATTGATTAGCTGAGGCCTTCCATTAAAATATGATTATAGAGACTATAAAGTTTGGAAATTGTTTGGACTCAAAAGTACTTAACAATGGTTCAGGTTAAGAGCTTTGGCTTTAGGCTGTCAAGAGAGCAACATGCATTCAGTTGAAACTCTACCTGGAATTTTGAATTGGGTAGTGGGCAGCGACCTTAAGCCCTGATCAACTAACTGATCACCAGGGAAAATATGATAATGTGTTGTGTTACAAAGCTGTCAGGTGCATTAAATGCATTTTCAACTCATTGATATTTTCAAAGCACCATGGGTTCACCAGTATGTAAACCCATCCTAAATTAAGAAGTATCTGTGTATCTTTGGAGGTATATTTCTGTTTCATTCTTAAAAAGGTAGGATTAAAATTCTGCTTTCAGAGGCCTGCCTCGCAAGCGCAAGGACCCGAGTTCAATCCCCAGTGCTCCCCCCTCCAAAAAAAACCTCTGCTGAAGTAAATGGCAATCTAATAAAAATTGAAGATAGCACATTAAATTTGATATCAAAATCACAAGTGAGTCCTTTCCTGTGACAAAAATCAGCCAAGAAGAGGTATTTGTGCCACTGGTGTCAACACAAACAGTTCCCCTTTTGAAAGTACATGGGAATGTGTTAAAATATATTAAGCGAGTGATAGCCACAGGTCATTTGGACTAACTTGAATTTTTTTTTCTAATACCAGAGATAGAACTCAAGACCTTGAGCTTGCAAGACAGGCATGGCACCACTGAGATAAATCCCCAGCCCTACTTATAATTATTTTTATCATTGTGCTCAAATAAATCTTAGTTAATAGTTTTTTATTTTTCTTATTTGTGCCACATATTTGCCCAAGAAGCAAAATATAACAATATAAAGGGTGGAAAAAATACACAATGAATATTTAACTAACATTTATTACAGAAAAGGGCACATTACCATTAGTCACCCTCCAAATATTCCCCCTCCCTTCAAACAGACTTATTTCATCATTCTTTGGCATATTCTGAAGCATCTCTGAAGTCCTCTTTCCTGAGTGTCTTCACAAGGTGTACTTCAAAATAGAGTATATTCTGATTCCAAGTGCCATCCAATGGAAAAGGAGGCTTGTAGAAACATCCAGTGGAAAGGGAGGCTTGTAGAAACATCCAATGGAAAGGGAGGCTTCCAAGTACCAACCAATGGAAAGGGGGGCTTGAAGAAACACTGTAGTGTGTCCTTACCCACCTTATTTACACAACTAACACCATGAAACTTCTGTCTCTTCCCCACAGTCAAAATGACCATGAAAGGTACATGTGCCTAATCACTTCACGGCATCAAGGCAGCATGACAGCACAACTAAAGACACTCAGGAAAGGACTTACAGCAACTATTTCAGAAAGTGGCAAAAATGATGGGATAAGTGTGCTCAAAATGGGGGGGGTATTTTGAGTGGGAACTAATGGCAATATGTCTTTTACTACAATATTTTTTAAATAGTATTTTCAGTCATACCTTATACATCAGATAATCACTTAAAATTCAAAAGGCTAGTATTAAATCTATTTATAAGTTTTACAGTGTTTAAGGAACAATATTTATAGGCAAGTCACTGGAGAGGGGAAAAAGTAGTGTAATGTGGCTCTTCCTCTTAAAGACCTGGAGATATCTTTATAATAAATTATAAAACCTTGCATGTCTTGGCTCTCTTACTTTCACCATATTCTGTTACATAAGTACAGCTAAGAAGAATAGTTTTTCCTTCACCCTCAGTATCAATGATATTTTCTAGACAAATTTAATGTTCAGTAAGTGGCATATATTTTACCTGTATATGTTTAAAAAACATGTACATGTGAATTGCAGTTTCCATGCCAAGAGTATTTGAGAGAATTGAGTAAATTAATATATGTGAAGCACACAGAACAAAACTTGGCCTGGTACATCATGAGAACTGAATAACAGATAACTTTTTATCGTAACAGAGACTACAAAGTCATTTTAGCTCAACCAATTCAGATTTGCAATAAAGGCCAAATTGGCACCATGGAGGAGAAATGTCCATAAGTATTGGTGGAACATTTTTAATGTCCATCTCTTCCTCAGGAGCTTAACTTAATAAATAAGGGGAAAAAAGTCTGGCTCTTAACTCTGTCAAAATCTGTCATAAGACATCACTTTCATATCATGTGACAGTTCACCAGTATAGAAAGATTCTTGCCCCCAAAGGACCCCAGCCTGATAGTGAAGTGAGGAAGGTCACCTACCCTGATGACCTTCTGCTATAAAACAATTCAGCATTTGTCAGAGAGAAGGAATGAGAATTTTCAAGCAGACTTTATGAAGTGAACTTATCTTGAACCCATGGAAATTTCTGATTTTCATTTCAGGAGTCATAGCATAATGGCAGCTCTTTAAGAATTTTCACTCACCATTGAGTCTGTAGCATCCCTTTAAAGCACTTACTGGCATACTATTTAAGACAATCAGATGCCATCCAAAAAAGGCCTCTGGTGGAGCTAGTTGACTTTAATTTAAAAAACAAAAACCAAAATTCTGGGGAGAAAGTCCCCAGAGTTCAGTTCTGCAATACAATTCCTTTGACTTTAAGTTCAGAGTATGTGGCCAAACTAAAAGCAGTTATGTTAGCACTTTTAAATAAAGGATCCTTGTTTGACTTTGGACTTACATATTTATTCCTGAGACAATTAAAAGAAGTTTGCTTACTATAATTATCAAATTAGCATATAGTACCTCCAAACTTTAAAAGTAAAATACAATAAGCCAAACATTCTAGTACTTTACACCAATGAGAGTACATCATACAACAGAAAAGGTTATAAAGTATAGACAAACTAATATTTTAATGTCAATTATCTGCAAGACCACTGCAATCACTTATAAATGTTGCCATATGAAACTCTCCAAAACAATTGCTTAAAGAGAAATCTTGTTAACCTTGTCTTAGAAATTAGAAAGCTGAAGTGCAGAAAGATTAAATAACATGGATAATTTTACAGGGCTCATTTGTAGCTTATGTCCCTGTTAAAAATGCGAAGAAACTCTTTCTCATTTTTCTACCAACAGCCATACCTTTAAAAAGCTACACCATTCCTCTGGCTAATCTCCTCACCTCTAAAATGAAGGAGTTGTGGCAAACAGAATCTAAGATAGTCCTCCTGAGCCTGCCTTTGTGTGATCCTTTCCCCTGGAGTATGGGCAGGATCCAGAACCTACTTCTCACAGAAAGAGTACAGCAAACATGAGAATGTGATGACCACATCACAGAAGACTATAACACGCATCAAGTGTGAAGATTCTCTGGATCATTCCGAAGACACAAGCCAAAACGTTAGCCTCCAGGGAGAAGCCATACTGGAAGGAGTGACAATGGTCTCTGGCCAACAGCAAGCAAAAACCAAGAAGGGGGTGGGGAGGGGAAGAGGAAGGGGAGCAGGGGGAAGAGGAAGAAAGGGGGAGGGGAAGGGGAAGGGAAAGAGGAGGAGCAGAGGGAGGAAGCAGAAGAAGAAGAGGAAGAGGAAGAATAAGAAGAGGGGCAGGAGAGGAGGAGGAAGGAGGACAAAAAGAAAGAGAAAAAAAATAAAGACCTTAAGTGGCCTACAAAAACCTGAATGTTGACAACAATCATATGAATGTGAGCTTGGATTTGGATTTATTTTCCCAGGAAAGGACCAAAATCGAACCCATTCCTGACAGCTTTATAGCTAAGATTGTGGCTCAGGGATAGAGTACTTACCTAGCATGTGCGAGGCCCTGGGTTTCATCTCCAGTACCAGAGATAAATAAATGAATAAATATTCAGTACAGCTTTGCAGGGGGCTCAGCAAAGTCACACCCAGATACTAATTTATGAAAACTTGATTCTATTGACCTTAGGGGAAATTTAGTATCTGTTATAACAAATATACAGATATTGGGCATATTTAGAAGATAGCAGTTCAAAATCAAGGATTCTGTGTTCCTCTCTGACTCTCTCTCTCTCTCTCTCTCTCTCTCTCTCCTCTTCATAATAAATAAGAAGACAAAACTCTAGCTCTTAACTTTGTCAAAGTCTATATTACCTTTATATCACACATGATAGTTCACCAGTGTGAACCAATGTAAACACCTGTCCCCAAAAGACACCAGCCTGATAGTGTCCTGAGGGAGAATCCAGTGTTCACAAAAGGACTGCATCAGTTCTGGACTTCACATCCAGATCTAGAAATATCTGGAAGCAAAAAGTGGGCTACCTCTTCTTTATGTCCCTTTTGAAAGCAAAACTTTCCCAGAATCAATTTCAGAAGAAACTTCTTACTGTCCTCATCACAACTGGGCAAAATCTCCTATGCCAATCCATTATTGCCGAGGGAATATGGCCCCCCAGCCATGATTTTCCCTGCAGCCTGAGAGGGAGGGCTGGGTCAGGGCTGACAAGTATGCACACATCACTAGGTTTTATCAGCCAGAAGGAAGAAATAAAAAGTGACTGAAGGAGGACAACAGTGGAGTCCACTGCAGTCCCCAGAGTCCCTTTGGCTTTGACATTTTCTGATCCTGTGAGTAATCCATGTAGAAAACTGATCAACTAATATTTTTTAGTCATTTCTGGTAGACACTATATTGTACCACCGAGAATAAAATAAAAGCAATACCTTGCTTTGGAGCACATAGTTCAGCGGGTAAGAACAAGCATATATCCAGTCTTCCTGGTGACCTCGACAATTCTGGGGATAAGAATCCTATCTTCCAGGAAAACAGATATAAATAGGAGCTACTGAGGGTCTGCACATGCCCAATGCCCTACAACTGCATGGTCCAATATAGGACTAGAAACACCTAAATTTTAACAATAAATTTAATGAATTTATAAAAAGTATATGTGGCTATTTCAAGAATAAATTCATTAAAATTAAATAGAAACAAAATTCAACTCCTCAGTTGCACTCCCCATTCTGAAGCACTCAGAAATTACCTGTGGTTCATGGCTACAGCACATCAGTGCAGGTACAGAATTGCTCATCACCATGGGAAGTTCTATTGGCCAACAATGCCCTAGAGCTTTGAGGGATGCTCAAAAGAGCTTCAGCAAAACCTCGAGCATAGCCTCTCACACGCTCCCTCTCCAGCACTTTGAGACTATTCTGTGGCTGCCAACTGTTTCCAATATTCCCCTCAAAACTTTCAAATCCAGTTTTTGCATTCACTACTTACTTTTGTTCTCCTTAGAATTGGGGCCCTTAGTCACTTTCAGGGCTGTTTTTCTACCCAGTAGGAAGGCTGGGTTGAGAAAGTTCAGCTTGCGTGGATACTCCAATGTATACAGTCTTGTGATGGCAGTGTGACAGAATAACCCAGGAAGAGTAGAGAAGGAACAGACCTGGGTTCCTTGAACAATCTGTCCTGTAGATGCTTCTGTGGGAAACAACTTAATGGCTAATATACGATCAAATAATATGATGTATGTTAATATTTTCAAATGTGTTACAGTAAAAGACACATTGCCGTTCTCTCCCTCTAAATCCTCCCCTCACTTCAAACACACTCGTGTCATTATTCTCTCTACTTTCTGAAGCAGTTCTGCAAGTCCTCTCTCTATGTCTTTGGTCGTACTGTCATAGCTGTCTCTTTGAGCCATACTGATTCAAACGTTTAGCATTTATGATCATTCGGATTTTGCAAGACAGCCACAAGTCACTCCGTGCCAGATTCAGTGAATAAGGGGGATGAGGACACACTGAAATGTTTTTATTTGATAGAAATTACCAGAAACATTTTAAATTGATTTGGGACACCGAGAGAACCGTCAAAAGACACTCACAAAAGAGAACTTCCAGAAGTGCTTTCAGAAAGTGGAAGCAACGATGTGTTCAAAGCAAACAGGAGTATTCTGAGTGGCACAATGCAACGTTTTTTTCTTATTAAAAAAATTTAAAAATTTTTAAAACATTTGTCATACTGTTTGATCGAACCTTGCAGGGTCACCCTTCTAGTTGAGAACCCTAGTCGGGAAACCTACTTTTCTCTCCTCCTCACCCCCAACTTGGAACTGTTCAACAAACTTAAAAAGTGTGTTGGGAGGGTTGTTTTGAACTGAGGTCCTACGCTTGGCTCCAGAAGACCAGAAAAACCAGGGTGGAGCCGTTTGTGCGAAGCTCTGTGTGATTAAGCTGATCTCTAAAAGCACCCAATTTTCCCAAATAAATAAACCCAGGGGGTGTGCACAGTAACCAATCAGAAGAGGCTTAGTTTACCTGAGCTGCCAGGGGATGCAAAAATTCCCTGTGTTTCAGTCCCATAAGGAAGGTAATTTTGCAATGATCAATCCAATTTTTCTTATGCCTTTTCCTGCCTATAAAGCCTAATAGCTCTGATCAGCTCATCCAAAGTCTGACTGTATCTTATACAGTGAGTCTTGCCTGATTTTAAAATCACAGACAAAAGCAACTTCATTCTTTCAACTCATCATAATTTTGTCTTATGACAGAAGGAAATATCTAACTTACACATATCCTGACAATGTTGATGAATGTCATAGGTCACAGAGGTGGAAGGATGTAATTTAATTGTGGTGTCTCCTCTAAATTAGATTCTTTAAGCTAAGACACAGAGTTAAAGGGAAAGAAAGTTGCTTGGGGATTCAAGTCTTAGGGAACTAATTGTGTGCTTGCTTGGTTTTTTTCCCCATTTACTGTAATTAAGGTTTTCTGTGAAACTGCATGAGCTCGGTTACTTCTTTTAGCATTTGGAAAGTGGTAGGGGCGTATCATCACACTGTCTTATAATCCCTTTTAGTTGTCTTCACATCTTCCTTAGCTCAAAATAATGTTGCCAGTTCAAATGAAGATGCAAATGTAGAAGATTAAAAAGTGACAACACCTTTTGGTCAGAGAAGCCAGCATCTTAACAACCCAAGGCAGACGACAAGCGTTAAATGAAAGTTATAAAATAAATGCAAGAAATAAATGGGCAAAAGATGCTCTGTGGAAGGCTGGTTGTAGGACACTCTGCATAAGCCCAAATGAAAGTTTCCGGCACATATGCATCTGCTGGGCTCCTGGCCCAGAGAACTTGGGAGACCATGAAATACCTCAGAGTGGGAAACACAAGGGGGATTTAAATGATCAAGTAGAAAGGAAGAGAGAGGTTTGATTGTTACCCATTCCATTTGCCACAATCTCGGGGTTCACAGTAATGTCTAATGCATAGAAATGTCAAACATAAATAGAAATAGATATAATAAGGAAATAATAGAAATAACAACAAATAAAATTGCAGCCCATGTTATTGTATTAATTTTACATTTTTGGTGACTATAATTAAAGCCAGGTGGGGCAAATAACCAATAGACTGGATCATGTTGGTTTATTTTACACCCATGAGATCATGTGGCTCATATAATCTCAGAAACAACTCAGGCAGCAGGACACAGGAAAGGTGATCTAGCAGGTCATGAATTCCCATATCGTAAAGAACTCTGCCCCAGGCAGCTCTACACCTCACTTTGCATTTTCTCCTCTGTCAGTGAACTCAGCTAACCCACATCCAATCATGGAACATATATCTTTACTAGAATTATAAAAAAAAAAAAAAAAGTTAAACAATAAATTGAAATAATAACAATGATAACCAGGGAAAGCGGCCAGGGCACCCATTCAAAAACTACAATCATCTGAAGATAGGAGGAGCCAAAGGGCGTGTTTGTTTTGGCTCAGGATTCAGCTGCAGGCTGCCTGAGGTCACCAACTACATTTCTGTCAACAGAAAGAAACTATTATAACAAAACCCATGTTGATCAGGAAGTGTGGCCACAGCGAGAGACGCTGAGGAAGTGCTGTTTGCATAATGCATTCCGAAAACATGCTCTGAGCCCTTTGGTGAAAATAGGAAAATCCCCACTCCATCTGCGCACTTACCTGCAAACCCCAGAGCAGTGCAGCTGGAAGGCAAGATCTGCCTGTAGAACCTTATGCTGGTGGGGGGACTGAGCATCCTCCAGTGCTTCAGAATTTCTCTAAAAGAAACCCTCTCCTTGCCAGTCAATCCTAAGGATTCTCCCGAAGACGATGCTAAGGGAAAATGTATCAGCATTACCTTTTTTCTACCTTCTTAGTTCCCTGTCTTGTGCTTTAAGCCCTTTATTGCTGAATATATTTTCCCTTCTCCGTCTTTCACTGGGCAAGTCCAGGGTCTGGGGATAGATGTCTAAAAGCGTACATGTATTAATACATTGATTCAGGTCAAGGAAACAAGTCTCCTTGAAATCTTCCTGCCTTTTTCCTGCTCCTGGGATACACCTTGACGTCAGTCCTTCTCAGCCTGTAGACATCACCACTGCCTGACCATTCTACCTCTCACTTCCACTGCTGCCCACACCAGGCTGCCTTGGTGAGATCAGGGACAGGACCAAATAGTAGAGTTGTTCTTGCCCTCAAATGCACCCTAACATAAAGTATCATAGCTACACAAAGTCAGTCTTCCTTATTAGCTGAGCAGAGTCTTTGGACAATATATTCTAGCAGCATTTCAAGGTCGATACATATATATTCCCTATTTTCATCCTTCAACATAGGTTATCTCTTTTACAGATGTGGAAAGTTGGTCTTACAGGCTCTATAGAACGTGCACAAATTGATATAGCTAACATTTGACAGGGGGCAGTATTTTGATCTTTAGATCATGTTCTAGAAAGTGGAGTCTATACTGTGCAAAGGACTTAGACAAGGATGGATCAGACTCTGGCTCTGTAGGTGTGCCTAGGAATTTTCACTGATAATATGTCCCAGGATTCAGCTATGTGGCCCAGGCTTCACTCTTTGAATACCAGAGCTTTAAAAAACAGAAGAAAACTTCACAGTATAGGACTAAGCTGAATAACCTATGGCTGAAAAGTGCTCATTAATTATTTGGGATCCATTAGTACAAGTATCCAAAAAAAAAGGGCTACTCTAAAGTCTTGTAGAAATTTTGTCTCTTCTAGGAACTCCTTGCTCAGACCCATAGATGAAAGACATCTAGTTATCTTGATATTCAAACTCAGACCTGAGATAAAACCTAGGGCAAAGATCCAAGAATAGTCATATTCCTCAAAAGAAACCCTCTCTCCTTCCCACTTAATCCCATTGATTCTCCCTAGGTCCCTCACAAAAGCTAATCTACTTTCTATCTCCATAGATTTGACTATTCTGAACATCTCACATAGATGGAATCATAGAATCTGTAGCCTTTTGTAACTGGGTTCATTACTTTCCTTAATGTTTTAAGAGTTCCAGCATGTTATCAGTGCTGCATTTCTCTTTTTTTGTTGAATACTATTCCAATGTGTAGTTCTAACACATTCTGTTCATCTGTTTATCAGTCCCACCACCCAGAGAAAAAGCCTCAAGAACACTAAAGAAATCTTGAAATAATGTAGATTGTTGTA
Source organism: Fukomys damarensis (assembly GCF_012274545.1). NCBI lineage: Eukaryota > Metazoa > Chordata > Mammalia > Rodentia > Bathyergidae > Fukomys > Fukomys damarensis. The sequence continues at coordinate 20,135,902 of NW_022900922.1, forward strand.
ACATTGAGATCAAGAGACAGTTATAAGAAGAAACATAAACATCAAACTGGTCTGTTCAGAGAGAAGCAACAGAATCTTAGACACATTCACTTCTCCAATATTGATTAATCTTGAAGAAATTAAGTAACTTTTTAATGTTTCTATTTTTCATCTACAACTGGGGATATTAATGGCATTTGCATCACAAACTGTTATCTCAGTGAATAAGATGGCATATTTCAAACATGTGAAACATAATAGTATTTGAGTTGCTTCAACAGATACTAAAATGTATCAAACAGCATTTCCAAACTGGAAAAAACAACTATACTAACTTTAACTGAAAACTTTAGCATGTATCATTGCTATTTCTATCAGAAGAGTTTCTTTGTGGATTGAACCCTGGGAATTGAACCTAAGGCTTTCACTTTGAGCTGCAATCTCAGCCATTTTGTAAATTATATTTGATTTTGAGACAAGATCTCACGAAGTTGCTAACTTCCCCCCACAGGCAAGGAAAATAGCCTGGATCAGCTTCCCGAAGTGTAGGGATTACAGGTGTGTGCCACCATGCCAGGTTTAGGATAAGGTTTATTCACTGAATGAACTATTCATCTTGGCCAAAGACATTAGAACTAGTACAGTAACTCTTTCTTGTGAGGAGATTCCAATTTGATGTGTAGTGGTGATTTTGCTATTTATGATAAATAAAGGATTAGAATGTCTCTCTTAGTTCAAGCAGTAGAGGAACAGCTCAAATCCTTCCTATACAAATAGAACCAACCAACATCAACAGCATCAATAAATCACTAATTCTAGAATCTTTTAGGTAACATAAATATTTTCTACTTATATCTGTCTTTTCTTATTCTCCATCATGATCCATCCTTTACCTTCTACATTTAGTGTATATTTAGAATTTGTAAGAAGAATTATCATAAAGGTAGTATTTGCATGTGGTAAGAGCAAATGTTTAGAACTAAGAGAAGCCTCGAAAATGTGAGCATTTATTTTCTTCATTGAAATCTAATATAGCAAATAGATGCTAAAACATATCCATTTACCCAATTTTCTTTTCTCTCCCCATAAAAAAAATACTAAGAAAAATGTGTTCAGTGTCTACAGAAATGTTTGCTACAAGGGAAATCTCTAAGCTTATAAAAAGACAAGACAAAAGCAATTCATTATCATGCTGCCCAATAGTACTATATAAAATCAGTACACCGATGAAAGATGTTGTCATAATGCACATAGCCAACTAAGCTGAATTCAAGTATTGCTGGGATTTTTCCATTCCTTCTCGTTAAACACAATCTCATCAGTCTTGAAGCCTCGAGGTATATACAAAATTCATTTACCAAAGTTTACGATAAGGAGTGAACCAAACCAATAGGCTAAGACGATTTTGCCATACCAGCCAATCTTCGATGCTTTCCCTAAAACATTTCCTCTGCGCTTCAATCTTGGTTTCCAATGAAGAATATGTTGCCTTTTCTGTCTTCACCTCATCTGGAATTTTCTGTAAGACTTAGTGTCGTCATACTAGAAATCACTAGAGGAAAGTAAATTATTGCAAGCAGTTGACAAGTGTGTCTATTTAATTCCACGGAAGTTCTTTAAAAAGCACTGGTAATGTGAGAGTCACAAAACTTATCAAAGGCTTTTACTGCAGTGGGCTGTCTCAGTGCTGACTTGAGAACGGGGCTGGTCTAGTGGACAACATGGGAGCCATCTTCATTGGATCCACAGCGTTCTCCACCTCCACTGGGTTTACAGCCCTGAGGCTAAGGCTGCCAACCGGCACCGGTCTGAGGGCCAACAGCAGCAAGAGTGGCATCTGCGCAGTGGCCAGTTGGAAACCAACATGATGTAGCTGGGCATTTCATTTCAACTAAGTCCATAAAGTTTCCTCACAACCAACAATGGTTTGATTTGAACCATAAAGTCAATTATTAGAGTTTCAGTTTAGAAGAATTTAATATTTCCTAAGGTTTAGTTTTACATATTCACATTTTTATCTTCTAATTCCAAAGGCAAAGAACAAATAGAAAATTCAGAGGATTCCATTGGGGTGAAAGACAGCAAATATTCATCTTTTTGCCTGGCACTCACTAGAGAATTATGGGTTTTCAGTTTCAAGCTCAATTTAACTGAGCCTTTTGGGCTCTGAGTTTCATTTACTTCAAGCCAAACAAAACTTCCTCAAGGCAGAAAAGAAGAAAAAAAAGAAAGAAATCTCAGAATGAAGGAAGAAAGTTCACACAACTGCTTCTGAACACTCAGAGGTCTCTACTACCGCAATGTCTTTAAGCAACATGTGACAATAAAGCCCCCTGGATTGATTCAGATTGACAACGGATTTCTAAAGCTGTTCGGCCTAAAATCCTTCTATCAAGCCCACATTACAATTACTAATTCTTGTCCATCCTCATTTCCCTCTAGTTCTCTTCATATCACTAATCTCTGAGCATTTGCTAGGCCCTAAACAATGCCAGTCTTGGGCACGGTTTATTAATCCTGATATATTGTCTGGGAGCAGTAGCACTTATTAATTTGCACTCTCTCAAAATAAAAATCACTAAGTTGGCCCAAAGAAGAAGAATGAACAGAAAAGACTATTAATAAGCCATGATGACTCACAAGGTTTACTGAGGATTAACATGCAAGCACAGGTAAGGGAAGGCACAGCAGCAAACACAGTGAGCCCAGTTTTTGCTGCCTGTTTTTGCAAAGCGCCCATTGACTTTCCATGACTCACGAGGGCCCAGGGTGCAATATATTGACGGTACAGTCTCCTCTGACCACAGTCAAACACATCTAAGTCAGGACATGGCCCTCTTCAGTAGATGACATGAAGTTTTTTATGAACAAGTAAACTAAAAACAGCTTAAGAATGAAAAGCAAATCTTAATTAAGATGTGTTTGCTTCTTAATGGTAAACAGTATCCTAAAATCCTAGATGAGCAGCTATTACTTCCAAAGCATTTCTCCAGCACCCATGCTCTCCACAATTTCGATTGTTTCCACCTATAAATGAATTACACAAATGGCAAAATACTCCCTTAAGGAACAAGATATAAATACTACAAGGGTGAAAAAGAACTTGGAAACTTAGAGTGCATTTCAGTAAGGAGAGAAACTAACTCCTCTGTGAAGGACAAACCAATGAATAAGTGTGAATAAGAAAAAGACTGGGTAGCAAACTTACAAACATTAAATTCAGGGACAGAGCAAGATTGGGATATAAGAATTGTAGTGTAAATGGTGATTTTCTGAAGACTAAAGAAAATGACAAAAGGAGATCTTGACTTTTCAGAAGGCTTTAATTTATTAGTTTTGTTACCTTTAGTTTTGACAAAAACATATAGAAAGAGTATAACTACCAGCATGCAAGTAAAGATGTATCCAATCAATCGTGTAAAGTATAAAGTATATAGACAATAGAGTCCCCTACATATTTTTCTTTCTTGATAACCAAGTGTTCTTCCCTTCTTGATCTGCTAAATATATAAATATTCTTTTCCATTTTCTCCAGCAGCCAGAACCACTTCGATATGGTATGATTACTTTTATCAGTTTTCAGCAGGAAATATTCAGTAAAGCTCTAAAAATTCCTACAAGGTGATTACACAAGTCAAGGAGAAGAACTTATCTTTGGGAAAACGTAAGAATAATAAAAGTTCCAAGAGTTTCTGAAATTATAATCTACTGGGATAAGATATAAATTTTTGCTAGGCTATACTCCAAAGCCAACAAATCCTTAACTGTACTACACATTTACTTCTTCTCTGGTGAAATGAACAGTGGCATTTCCCAAGAGCATTTCTCAAGCACCCATGCTCTCATGTACACACATCATATCATAATGATTAGTGATGCCAAACACTCTTTTCATGTACCATTGGCCACTTGCATCATTTTTTTAGAAATGGCTTCTCTTTTGTTGTTGTTGGTGGTGTTTTTTTATCCGTCCATTTTTCTAGATATTAAGCTCTTGTTAGAGGTATACATTAGAAATATTTTCTCCCATTCTGTAGGTTGTTTCTGCATTCTTTTCAGTGTTTTCCTTGCTGTGTAGAATTTTTACAGCTTTATGCAGCAATATTTGTCTGTTACTGTTTTTATCTCCTGTACTTTGGTGCCCTTGTCCAAAAAAGTATTGCCCAATCCATTGTCCTGAAGAGCTTCTCATGTTTTCTTCTAGTAGTTTCATAGTTTCAGGACTTATATTAAAGTCTTCAATCCAGTTGATCTTTATAAGTGATAAGAGACAGGTTGTATACTTTCATTCTTCTGAATCTGGAGTTGCAATTTTTCCAATACAAGTGGAGAAGACTTGTTTCTCCAGCATGTGTTCTTAGAAATTTTGTCAAAACTCAGTTGGCTGTGGTGTGTGAATTTACTTCTAGGTTTTCTATTCTTTTTAATTGGCTTATGCATCTGTTTTGATGTTAAGCCTTTGCTGTTTTGATGATCATTCTTTTGTATTATGTTTTGTTGGTTGGTTGGTTTCTTTGTGACAAAGTCTCACTATATAGCCCAGGCTGGCCTCAAACTCATGGCAACTCTCCTACCTCTGCCTCCCAAGTGCTAGGATCAAAGGTGTGCACCACCATGCCAGCTGTAGTATGTTTTGAAGTCAGGTAGCACAATGATTCCTGCTTTCTCTCTTCAAAATGGTTATGGTTATTCAGAGTTTCTTTATGGTTCCATATAAATTTTACTAGTATTTTTGCTGGTTCTCTGAAGAATATCACTACTTATTTTATTTTATTTTATTTTCATTGAGTTTATTGGAACTTTAAGTATACAGTACAGTTACATTCATCATTGGGATCTTGTACCTTTACATGACAGATCTTTGTTCTCGTTTTTTCCCCATACCCCTCCCTACCCTCCCTTACTACTATTTTAATAGGGATTACATTGAATCTGTGAATTGCTTTGAATAGTATGGATATTTTAATGATATTCATTCTTCCAATACATAAACATGGAGTGTCTTTCCATTGTTTTTCTTCTTTGGGTCCTCATCAATTTCATTTATCGTTTTATAATTTTCACTGTAGAAATCTTTTGCTCTTTTATTATTCCTAGGTCTTTTTGTGGCTACTATTAATTGGATTGCTTTCTTGATTCCTATCTCAAATACAGTAATTATCGTCTAGCATATAGTAATCCCACTGATTTCTATATGTTGATTTTCTATCTTACAACTTTACGAAACTCATTTATTAGATCTAATAATTTCCTACTAGAGTTTTATATGTTTGCATATATAAGATCATGCCATCTGCAGTGATGACTTCTTTTCTAATTTTAATGCCTTTTATTTCTTTCTCTGGCCTACTTGCTCAAGTCTAAGCTAACATTTAAAAATCCACATGGACTAAACCAGGCTGGTGGCACATGCCTGTAATCCCAGCACTTGGGAGGTTGAGGCAGGAGGATTGCTGTGAGTTCAAGACCAGCCTGGGCTACATAGTAAGTTCCAGGTCAGTCTCAACTACATAGTGAGACCCTGTCTCAAAACAAAAAAAGCTACATGGACTGTAGTCCAGAAAGACAATGTAGACAGATTAAAACAGAGTATTTTGAAGCTTTCAGGTTTCCACTCAGCTATCCTCTGCCAGAAAGCTTTTTTTTTAATCCCACAAATCTGGTACTATTGTCCCTCTATAAGGTTTCATAGTGGATAGTGGACATTGTGTTGTATTGGCCTTTTTGTCCATCATTGCAACTAAACAGTGAGCCCTCTCAGCATCAAATTGTATTTACCAAGCTGTATTTACCCACATCCCCAGTGACCACAGCCCTTGTTCACACACTACAGTGAACAAGTGGGTAAGTAAATAAATAGCATCATTTGATATAAAGACAGTTTTTTCTTCTCCTGAATTGCACTTGTTATTGGCCGTGTATCTGTTGCTATATCTTTGGATTCTATATTATTTATCCATATACCAATCATAATATTGTCTTATTTTTGTAGATTTGTATTCATTTCTGAGATCAAATAGTGTAAATTCTTCAATTTTGTTCTTTTCTAAAAATCATTTTGGCTATTTTATGTTTTCTCTACTCTGACATAAAATTTATAATTAGCTTTTCCATTTGCACAAAAAAATCTTGCTGGAATTTTGATTAGATTTGGATTGAATATCTTCAAATTATCTAGTCAATTTTTATAGTTTTCAGTGTACAGGGTTTTTGTATATTCAATTATATTACTCTTTACTGCACCTCTTTAATTCTATGATGCATGGCTTGATGTTTTCAAATTTCAAATATTTACTGATAAAATACAGATACTTTTCTATATTGACCTTGTACAGTGCTACCTTGCTAAATTTCTTATTTTTAAATATTTTTGAAAATAAGATTGTTTCAACAACTACTGGTGCTGTCTATAAGTCTGTGTACTTTTTATTTCATATTCTTGCCATATATATGAAGATCATCACTACAATGCTAGATAGAACTAGTTAGAATGAACATGCTTGCCCTGTTCCACTTTTTAGGGAGAGCACATTCAGTCTTCTATAATTAAGCATCATGTTGGCTATAATGATTTGGAAGTGTGCTTCTACTCTTAGGTTGTTAAGAATTTTTGCCCTGAAAGGTACTGATTTGGGGGAAAGACTTGGGTTTTTTCTTTTCTTTTCTTAAGATGGCTACATAATTTCCTACTTTTGTTAATATTATTGAGTTTTAAAATATTAAAACAACTCAACTCTACCAGGATAACTCAAATGGTTCATAACGTATTAGCCTTTTCAATATTGCTGGATTTGATTTGCTGTTTTGAGTAACTATGATCATGAGATACAGCAGTCTGCAATTTTCCTTTCCTGGAATAATAAACATATAAGAAACTCATTAATGTCAAATAAGGTTGGCTGAAAAATTAGTACGTATTCTGTCACTTTTCTAGAGGAGCTGTGTAGTGTTGGAAGGCCTTTGTGAGAAGAATTTAGCTGTAAATGAAATATCTAAATCTATTTAAATTCTCTATTTCTTTATGGGTATATGTGTACATTTATCAAGGAACTTGAGCATTTCATGAAACATGAAAGTTTGGCACAAACTTGTTTATAACTTATACTTGTTTATCATTTTAGAACAAGTGAATTGTAGGTTTTCTTTCTTTTTCTTTTCTGGATTTATCTGGTTAGAGGTTTAATAACTTTTGAAATTTCTTTTAAGAACCAAATTTTAGAATTCTTGACTTTTTCCTTCATCTATCATATTGACTTTATTATTTCCTTCCTACTGCTTAGAGTTTACTTTCATTCTTAAAGGTAAAACATAAATCCTTTATTTTCTATTATTTTCTTTTCTTATATGAGTATATTGTGTTATAAATTTCAACTTAATTGTGTACAAGAAGGCTATTGATTTTGGGGTGTTTACCTTGTATCTGGCTAGTTTACTGAATCTGTCAATTAAGTCTAGAAGTCTTTTGGTGGAGTTTTTTGGATCTTCAACATAGAGTATCATATCATCAGCAAATAATGACAGTTTAACTTCTTCCTTTTCTATCTTTAGTGTTTTAATTTCTTTCTCTTGTCTAATTTCTGTGGCTAATGTTTCCAGAACTATATCTAAGAGGAGTGGTGATAGTGGGTATCCTTGTCTTGTTTCTGATTTTAACATGAAAGTTTTCAGTTTTTGGCCATTTAATATGATGTTGGCTGTTGGTTTTTCATATTTAGCCTTTATTAAGTTGAGATATAGACCATCTATTCCAATTTTTTGCAGGGTGTTTATCATGAATGGGTGTTGAATTTTGTCAAATGCTTTTTCTGCATCTATCAAGAGGATCATATGGTTTTTGTCCTTGACTTTGTTAATATAGTGTATTAAATTTATTGACTTATGTATGTTGAACCATCCTTGTATCCCTGGAATAAATCCAACTTGGTCAGGATGTATTATCTTCTTGAGGAGCCTCTGTATTCTGCTTGCTAGTATCTTATTAAGGATTTTTGCATCTATATTCATTAAGGAGACTGACCTGTAGTTCTCTTTTTTTAATTGCGTCTTTCCCTGGTTTGGGAATGAAAGTGATACTTGCTTCCAGAAATGAATTTGGAAGTATAGCTACCCTTTCAATTTCATTGAAAAGTTTGAAGAGTAAAAGCAGTAGTTCTTCTCTAAATGTCTTGTAAAATTCAGCAGTGAAACCATCAGGACCTGGGCTTTTCTTTTTTGGTAAATTTTTAATTATATTTTCAACTTCAAGGACTGTAATTGGTGTGTTTAGAGTGTTTTTATCTTCTTTGTTCAACTTTGGTAATTCATAAGTATCTAAAAATCAGTCCATTTCTTCTGTGTTTTCCAATTTATTAGAGTACAGGTTCTCAAAGTAGGCATTGATGATCCTCCAGATTTCTGTTGGGTCTGTTGTGACTTCGCCTTTTTCATTCCTGATTGCATGGATCTGAGCCTTTTCTTTTATTTTTTTGATAAGGTTAGCTAAGGGTTTATTGATTTTATTTATTCTTTCAAAAAACCAACTCTTTGATTCATTTATTTTTTGTATCATTTTCTTAGTTTCCATTACAAGAGAGAAATTAGGGAAACAATTCCTTTCACAATAGCATCCAAAAAAAGAAGTATCTAGGAATCAATCTAACAAAAGAAGCAAAAGACCTCTACACTGAAAACTATAGCACTCTGAAAAAAGAAATCAAACAGGATATAAGAAAATAGAAAGATATCCCTTGATCCTGGGTAGGAAGAATCAACATAGTGAAAATGGCCATACTACCAAATTGCTATACAGATTTAATGCAATGCCAATTGAAATTCCAACACTATATTTCACAGAACTAGAAAAAAGAATCCAAAAATTCATTTGGACCTATAAGAGACCTAGAATAGCAAAAGCCATCCTAGGCAACAGACATGGTAGCGGGTATAACAATTCCCAATTTGAAATTATACTACAAAGCCACTGTGATAAAAACAGCATGGTACTGGCAAAGAAAGAGATCTAAGGATTAGTGGAACAGATTGGAAGACACAAAAACAAATCCAAATGTACTCAGCTACATCATCTTTCCCAAAGGAGCTGACCATCCTCAGTGGAGGAAAGATAGTCTCTTTAATAAATGGTGTTGGAAAAACTGGATTTCACCCTGCCAGAGATTAAAACTGGACCCTTATCTTTCACCATGCACTAAACTAAAATCCAAGTGGATTAAGGATCTAAACATTAAAACAAAAACACTAAACTTGCTGGAAGATAAGTTAGGCAGAACTCTTCAAGACATTGGCATAGGAAAAGATTTTAAGAACAAATCCTCAGTTGCAAGGGAACTAGCAGAAAGAATCAATAACTAGGATCTCATCTTATTAAAAGGCTTCTGCACTGCAAAAGAAACCATCAACAGAACTAAGAGACCACCTACAATGTGGGAAAAAAATTTTACCAGCTGCTCCTCAGACAAGGGACTATTATCTAGAATATATAAAGAACTCAAAACAATCAGCCCCCTCAAATATAAAGACCTAATTCAAAAATGGGCATCTGAAATGAATAAACATTTCTCAGACAAAGAAGTAAAAGCAGCAAGTGAATATATGAAAAAATGTTCCACATCATTGGTCATTCAAGAGATGCAGATGAAAACAACACTGAGATTCCACCTCATCCCACAAAGAATGGCTCATATCAAGAAATCAAACAATGACAAATGTTGGCAGGGTTGTGGGGAGAAAGGAACCTTTCTCCATTGTTGGTTGGAGTGCAGACTGGTGCAACCACTATGGAAATCAATATGGAGATACCTCAAAGAGCTGGGACTAGAGGTTCCATTTGACCCTGCTATCCCTCTGCTAGGTATCTTTCCAAGAGAATTAAAAGAATAATATCACAGTTATATATGCACACTAATGTTTATAGCAGCACAGTTTGTAATAGCTAAAACTTGGAAACAGCCCATTTTCCCATCATTTGGAGACTGGATAAAGAAGATGTGGTTTTTCTGTAAAATGGAATACTACTCAGCCATGAAGAATGAGAAATTAGAGTCATTCGTAGGAAAATGGACACATATTGAGGATATACTCCTAAGTGAAATAAATAAATAAGTCACGCATGTGTAAATACCAAATAGTTTCTCTGGTGTGAATAAACTGTTATAGTACACATGATCCTACTGGGATAATTAAGAGTGCAAAATGGGAAGAAAAGGGCTGAAGGTGTAGGGAAAGAGGGAAGGGTAGGGGAAACATAATAAGGGAAAAGAAAAAAATGTAAGAACATGAAAAGATGGAAATAAAGTGTTTGCAAATGAATAGGGGAGGAGGGGGTGAAGGGAGGGCAGGGACAAGGGGAAAAAATGAGAACCAAGACCTATCATGTAAGGGTATAAGATTCCAATAATGAATGAAACTGTACTGTATACCTAAAATGTACCAATAAACTCAATAAAAAATAAATAAATTTCTCCTTAAGAGTTATTTTAGCTACATTCCACAAATTTTGGTACGTTCTGATTTTGGTATTTATTTATTATCTCACAACACATATAGAAAGATGTTACTAATTTCTAAATGTTTGGAAAATTTTTCAGGTGTTTATATGGTTTTTTTATGTAGTTCGGTTGTGGTCAGAAAATATAGTGTATACTATTTTAATCTATTAAAGTTTGTTCAATACTCAAAGTATGTCCTATTTTGTGAGTGTTCTTGTGTACTTTAAAAATCTTAGTATTCTGCTGTTTTGTGATGGAGTGTCAATTAGGTAAAGTTGAGTGATTGTGTTTTTCAAATATCTATGTATAGAACTGAATTGAATCCAGGGCACTGCACATGCTAGGTAATTGTTCTACTCCTGAGCCAAGCCCTTTTTATTTTTTACTTTGAAGAAAAAGACCTTTCTACATTGCCCAGACTGACCTCCTGATTCAGCTTCCTCAGTAGATGAAGGCTTCTCTATGGCCAGCTATGCTTACTAATTTTTCATATGTTTGTTCTATCAATTATAGAAAGAAAGTATTAACATTATTGACTTTCTAAATTTGTCTGCTTCTTTTACTTCTCTCAACTATGTCACGTATTTTGAAACTGTGTACATATTTAGGATTGCTATGTCTTGAATCAATTATTTTATAATTCAGAAATGGCCATTTTTCTTGTTCTAAAGTCTATTTCCTATAATATGAAAATATCCACTTCAAATTACCTTTTATTTCAGTTTAGATAAGCTACCTTTGTGTATCCTTTTATTCTAACTCTTCTGTATTTGTGCTTATGGTGAATTTCTTACCGACTACATACAATGAGGTTTTGCTTGCTTATTTTTTCCCAAAGTGGACAATATCTGCCATTTACTTGGCCAGTTTCAACCATTTCTCTATAAGGGAATTACTGATGTGATTGGGTATAAATCTACCACCTTGATCTTGGTTTCCTATTATTTCCATCTATTGTTTTTCCTACTTTGCCTTTCGAGTCAACAAAGTTATTTTGTCATTAGCGTTATCCCATATGACCTCCACTTTTTATTAAATTTGTTGCTTTGCATAATTTCAGGTGATTTCTTGAAACTTCATTTTACCTTACTATAATCTATCTTCAAATATTATACTACACACCTACAGTGTGAGAACCTTCCAAGGCACTCCATTTTCACCTTGCTACCTGCTATGGTATGGACTTTCCTGTATACTTTATCACTTTTACTCTAGAAAGTTGTTTTTAAAAGAAATTTACAAATAAAAATGCATTGTATTCCAACCTACATATTAATCATTCCTGACTCTTTCATTTCTTTTGAATTTCTAGTGACTGTAATTTTCTTAATACCTAAAAAATTTCCTTCAGCATCTCCTATAAGTAGGTCTAAAAATCATTTTAAAAAGACATTTTAACTGATTATTAAACACTACTTGACATTTTTAATTTTAATGTTGTTTCTGATAGATGTCTCCTATAATGCTCATCCTTTCTGTCTGTGAACAGTGTGATTTTTATAACTAGTTTTGATTTTACATTTATTACCAGTTATTCATAAGTTGATTTTGATGTATATTTGTCTGTGTTATTTAAAAATATTTGCTCTGTATTGGATTTGTTGAGTTTCTAGAATATAAGACTTTATCTGTTTCATGCATTTGGAAATTTTGTATCATTTCAAATACACTGGAGAAATCAGACTCCAATTAGACATATGCTATATCACTGGATTTTTCCCAATATATAAAACAATTTTCAGTTTTTAATCCTCAATGATTTATTTGGGATTTTTAAAATGTATATCTTCAATTTTACTGTTTCTCCCATATATACAATCTGCTACCATTTCCATCCAGTGTATATTTCATTTCAAATGTACTTTTTATCTGTAGAAGTTACATTGCCCCATTTTATTATCTCTACCATTTGTTTGATCTTTGTGTTGATATTTTCCTAACATCATGTGCTTTTAAGGCATATTTATAATAAATGTTTCAATGACCTTTTCTCTTAATTCCTTCAATTCTCTTATTTTTGGATCTGTTTTTCCTGACTGATTTTCTCCAGGTTATATTGTCTGATTCTTCAAATGTCTATTGATTTATTTGAGTGATGGATTTTGCTGTATGTCTTTAAACAAAGTTAGACATTTTTGCAGATGATTGCATTAACTGAGAGCTAGTTTGATCCATTTGATAAAGTTTTTAAAGTCTGGGGATCATACCTGGTGTAGTTTCATTGTAGCCCTCATTCAGTTATACTTGTAAATGCATAAATGAGGTGTTAAACCAGGTCTCTTCATTCAGGCTTGAGTTTGAGGGAGAACAAAAATTTCTAGTCCTCTGGAATTGAGACGTGAGCTCTGGGATGTTTGTCTCATATCTGTAATTTCTTCGGAAGTGGCTCTAATCCAGCCTGAATATCTTCAACCTATGCATGTGTAGGTTGGTATTCAGCAAAGATTCATAGGACGCTGGACAAAGTTAGGAAGCTCGTTTTTTGTGCAGTTCCCTCAGCACTATGCCACACTGATTCTACACTGCATGGCTCTCAGAATTTTGAGCTCAGTCCTCTCAATTCTGCAGGGTCACCAGACTGTTGGGGTTGCATCTGCTTGCACTGCAGGGATTTTCTCCAAGCAGAAAATGCTTGCTGCCTCATGAGATTCAGAAAATTTAGAAATATAAAGATCTAGACCTTTGTCCAAGAGCAATTATCTTTCTAATCACAATAAAAGGACATGCATGAAATCCAGTGGTAACAAAGATGGTTCTGTTGTGGGAGAACAGGGATGGGAATTTCTGCCATCTACCATGACATTACAGACTCCCGGATGATTTTCTGAAATTTTATTTATCAGTTTTCTGATAAATTAGATTTATAAATAAGCTTTAACTTATTTGTGATTACCAGATCACCAGTGTAATGAATGTAACGTAAATGAAATGTTACTTAGGCACTTTTCCTAAAGTTTGCATAAGTATAAGAATTAACCTTGCTCCAACCATGGGGAAACTGTGGCAGGGAGAGGTAAAGGACTTGTCAAACATCACACAATCAACAGTGTGCTAGTATCACATGCGGTCCCAGTCATAAATTCTTATCTCAATGTTTAAAATCTTCACTGCCTCTGATCCTCCCATGAAAGACTTTTCACCTGACGGTATTTCACTGAAAGGCTTCCAAATGGATTAAAGATCTAAATATTAAAACAGAAACATTAAACTTGCTGGAAGGTAAGTTAGGCAGAACTCTGGAAGACATTGGTATAGGAAAAGACTTTATGAACAAATCCTCAGTAGCACAGGAACTAGCAGATAGAATCAACAACTGGGATCTCATCTTACTAAAAAGCTTCTGTACTTCAAAAGAAACCATCAGCAGAACTAAGAGACAATCTACAATGTGGGAAAAAATTTTCACCAGCTGTTCCTCAGACAAAGGACTATTATCAAGGATATATAAAGAACTCAAAACAATCAGCACCCCAAATATAAAGACCCGATTCAAAAATGGGCATCCGAAATGAACAGACATTTCTCAGACAAAGAAGTAAAAGCAGCAAGAAAATATTTGAAAAAATGTTCCACATCACTGGTCATTCGAGAGATGCAGATGAAAACAACACTGAGATTCCACCTCACCCCACAAAGAATGGCTGCTATCAAGAAATCACACAATAACAAATGTTGGCGGGGTTGTGGGGAGAAAGGAACCCTTCTCCATTGTTGGTGGGAGTGCAGACTGGTGCAACCACTATGGAAATCAATATGGAGATACCTCAAAGAGCTTGGACTGGAGGTTCCATTTGACCCAGCCATCCCTCTGTTGGGTATCTTTCCAAGAGAACTAAAAGAATCATATCACAGAGAAGTATGTGCACCCATGTTTATAGCGGCACAGTTTGTAATAGCTAAATCTTGGAAACAACCTATTTGCCCATCCGTTGGAAACTGGATAAAGAAGATGTGGTTTTTTTATAAAATGGAATATTACTCAGCCATAAAGAATGAGAAAATAGATTCATTCATAGGAAAATGGATACATATTGAAGATATACTCCTAAGTGAAATAAATAAGTCACACATGTGTAAACACCGAATAGTTTCCCTGGTGTGAATAATCTGCAATAATGCATAAGATTCTAATAAGATTACTGACATTTAGAAATGGGAAGAAAGAAGCTAAAGGTGTAGGGAAGGTGGGATGGGTAGGGGAAGAGTAAAAAGGAAAAAGAAAAAAAATGTTAGAGAATGAAAAGATGAAAATAAAGTGTTTGTAGATGGGGAGGGGAGGAGGGGGTGAAGGAAGGGCAGAGGTAAGGGGAAAAAATGAGAATCAAGACTTGTCATGTAGAGGTACAAGATCCCAACAATGAATGTAACTGTACTGTATCCCTAAAATGTACCAATAAACTCAATTAGAAATAATAATAATAAAAAAAATAAGTGGGTAATGATACCTTCTTGATTCCAAGGATTCTCTATGCCTAGAAGTTTAGTCTTGAGAGTATGACACGTACATGAGGTTTTTAGATACTAGTGTATGCACTATCCTTGTCTTCATTGTGAAATTTTAAAAAATTGTTTCCGGAAGTCTTCTTAAATCTCATAAGAATGTGAGAAAATGAAATGCTGACATTAACATCCAAGTGACACAGGTGTGTCTGAGTCCTGAAATTGTGGATTCCCTAAGTGTTCTGAGTGTGCTTAAAGGAACTTCCCAGGTGAGCAAAGGTCAGGTGTGTCTGAGTATAGGACATGGAACACATGCTACCCTATTTTCCAGTTTCCTGAAACTGCTACTGTCCCCTGTGGAGTGAAATGATAGCATTTCCCCCTTTCCAAACGTCCTTCACATTCACAAGTGCACACACACAGTCCTTTCCACACATCTAATCATGAAAATAGATCTCCTGGAAAAGGAAGGAAATCCCTGCGTTAATTTAAATCGACCAGCTTGTTAAAAATACCTTAAATCAATGCCTTATCCCTTTCTTCCTATAGAGACTTATTTAACCTACGGAAGCCAGGGATTTAGCTCAGCGGCTCGGTGGCCTGCCTTGCAAGTGCAAGGACCTGAGTTCAATCCCTGGGACCAAAAAAAAAAAAAAAAAAAAAAAAAAAAAAAAAAAAAA
>NW_022900922.1:20151499-20159720 GCF_012274545.1 Fukomys damarensis
GAAAAAAAAAAAAAAAAAAAAAAAAAAAAAAAAAAAAAAAAAAAACTACAGAATTATTTCTCAAGTACACAAGCATATTCTGTGAAATGCAACCCCCAATTCAAACCCCATTCCTTGAAACTGTAATATCCCACCCTTCTTCCCTCCCCAACCCCAATACAGAGCAGTTTCTCTAAATGCCATGGCTAAGATCTAAATGTAAAATACTATACACTGTAAGAAAATATAATTAAAAGCTATAGTTCATTCATTATAATCCAATATAGTCTTCTACTTTGAAGAATATAAAGTTTATGGTGATTCTAGAACTGTATTGAACTGAAAACTAATCATTCAGTTCAATAATTGAATATTCAAGAATTATTCTGCTAGTCATATTTAAGAGTCCAGTCAAATAGACTTAGGTGACAATGATGGTCAGTTCAAGTATAAAGGAAGAGAGTGCTCCTTTCAAAATTCATCAGTGGCAACCAAGTAGGACAAAAACAGAAGACAAACCAATATATAAAGAACCAAGTTTAATTATAAAGATAAGGAGACTATTGCCTTTTTTAGAAACACAGAGAACATTGTAAACTGAAAACAATCCAAATCTAACATGAAAAAGTGATAAAGATACAAAAGGAAGATAAAGACACAAATAAAATGTGTGTGCACTGCTGTGTGAATGAATATCAACCACAAAGCCTGTGCTTGGATCCATAGAAATCTTCTTGTTTCACATGGTTCCAGTTCAGGAGGGAAGCAGAACTGGGATCACCCAGAAAAATGACAGCCAAAATCTAACATGAATTTTAAAAATTCCTCATCAGGACTTAATGATTCTGGATTCCTTAGACTGGTCAATAATTTTTAAAATATTGGAGTATGTTACAAAGTATGGATTATTTTATAATAAGGTGATATAGGTTATATAATTTATTAAGTGATGAAAAGAAGTGGGAAGACAACAACTTTCATTCTTGTTGGTGAAATTTTGCCTAGAAATTTGCAAATAAGTGGATATGTTTTATGAATAATTATGTCTCTAGTTACAATATGTTAAATTTATTGATGTGTTCTTCAATGCCCTTTCTAAACCCTTTAAAAAGAATTTAACTGAAGTTTCAATGATAGATTAGATCATTCTACTGGTCCCTTGTAACATTTCATTATTCATTCAAATAAGGACAGAGCTTGGAACATTGGCCATTCCAATCCATAAGCCAGAAATGGACATATCCCAAAGAAGTCTATTACTATAAAGGCAGAACATTTCCAATATTAGGCCTAACAATCTTAGTCTATTTAAAAGGAAATCTGCAGACTTAGGCATTTCAGGTGATCAGCACTAATTAAAGAAGCTCTTGGTAGGTGTCCTTTTGTGTTTTTTTTTTGTTGTTGTTGTTGTTGTTTTTTCATTTCCTTATTCTTTCAGCTCTCCAAACCATAGGATTGCCTGGTGCACCCAGTGTCCAGAGACTGCTGTTCACAGTCAGATTTTATAGAGGAATGTGCAGTATGTCAAGTGATCCAGAGGTAAACAGACTTTGGAAGGGCAAATACACAGAATCCAGAGCCAACACAATAGGCTGGCCTTCTCATCAACCTCCTCCCCTCCCCTTTCCTTAGCCATGCAGAGTCAGGAAAAGTCAAAGTGCCAGAAGAACAATAAGTGAAAAATGACCTCGATAACTGAAGATTTTCAGTGCCTGATTACCCTGCCATCCCGTCTTAGGCATCAAAGAGTAAAGGGTGAGGGAAACAGGGTAGGGTGGCAAGAAAGAAAGGGAAGGCGAGATTATTTACTGGCCCTTGCAGCTCTTTACCAGCCTGAAAAACAAGAACAGATGCATTTGCATGATTACAAAATAAAATGCCTTTCAAATAACTTAATCTCTGAGAATATTCCTGTACATATAGTTGTTTCTAATTCCCCGAGGAGAGGCACAGACTGTGGGATCCTTTGTTTACCCGTGGGCAGAAGGGCGGAAGAGCCTCACACAGGTTCTGAGCGCTCACTAGTGAGCAACACGTGTGGGACGGAGAGGATTACAGCATTATCCTGCTATTGTCTGCTGCACCACATCCACTTCGGAAAAAGAAAACAGAAGCGGGCCCCAGAGATGACAAACAGGCGGCTGCCACTGAACTCGGTTCTTCTAACGTTGAGGAAGCTCAGGAAGCAGGTTTGTTTCGTCCGTTTCTAGCAGAAACCCCCCAAACGAATGCGAAAGGACTGGCAGAGGTGAAATCACCCAAAAGGCAATTACAGTCTTCTCTCTCCAGCCGAGTAGATTTCAGCCAAGCAGACATAAAAATATAAAGTTTCTGTCATAGCTGAAGAGTTCAAAGCCAAGAAGCAAAGTACATGGGCTCTGGAAAGGCTCGTGGTTAGTGGTAGGTAATAAAGACTATAAATACAGCAGCCCAGACTCGATGAGTTTGGAGAAAAGAAGAAGAACGGAGCTCGCTGCGCCCCCTCGCTGCACTTCCGCAGAACGGAGGCAGAACTCATTTTCCATTTGGCACAAAAAGAATCTGGACCCGCCCCAGCTGGATCGCTCAGAGCCCTCAAAGTGTTCTGTCCGCAGGGCCCACTTCAGCGCTGAACCCAATGACCCCGGGCCAGTTGTCAAAAGGCTGAGTTTCGTGGAGTAGCAGGAGGCCATCAGGGTCAGATATAAAAGCAAGCTGACCCGCTCGTAGGGTTACAATAACGTCAGGCAAGGTCGGCTCGCTTTTTCCTTTGCAAGCTGGCGCTGGCCTGGAAAAGTGATACCCCAGTGCCAGTAACAACGGGACAGCCAACACCCTTCAGAGAAAGGTTGCTAAATGCCTTCCAGGGAAGGGGCACTTATCAATTCCCCAAAATGATTGAGAAGAAAACTCAGAAGAATGATTAGACCCAGGGCACACATTGGAGTTGGGCAAACTGAAAGGAAGGATTGAAACCTGTCTTCCCCGCCAGGGGTTCCGGTCCTCAGAGTATTTATTACTCTGCTCCTCGGGGGCGGCCTTCCAAATGACTGGTTGCTCCTGCTCAGTAGCTGCTGAAACTGGGTGAGAAATTCTCTGCTCAATGGGTTGTTTTAAAGCTCTCAAATGCCACTAGCTTATCTTCTGCTTTAAACAGCTAGAGGTTGCCCCTGCTGTTTATGTTTCTTTAAACATGCATTAAAATCTTCTACATATACAGAATAAGAACCTAAACAAATGCAGAAGTAAGCAGTGAATAGAAATGATTACTCTTCCTTCCACTAAAAGAAGGCGTCTTAAGGTGTGCACTGTCTGGAAGATACAGATTTCATATTCTCTTGAGTAATTCAAAGAATGACTAAAATTTCATTAATCAAGGGCTTGTTTACGGTAGGTTCTTTCTTCACAGCTATCCTATCCAACTTGTTAGAAATATTATGTCTTTTCCCCACTGATAGTCTAAGGTGATTTGGGACACACACTGACTAGCACTTCCCAATATTACTCAAGAGGCTGTATCAGATTGCGATTAAGAGTGAGAACTTTGACACAAACCTCTATTCATTATGAGCTGTGTGACCTTGGCAAGTTCCTTCACTTCTCTGCGCACTTTCCCCTCTGTAAAATGGGAAGAAGAGTCACTGGACTCCTGTGGCCGTTGAGAAAATGACAGGAGCCAGGCCCGCAAAGGGCTTGAAGAGTGGACCCCCCCACACACAGGAAGCAACTGCCCGCTGGTCAGTCCACAGCTCAGCTGTCATTAAGGACAGAAAAATTCTGCACCAGTATATTCCTGCCTGCGGGAGCCACGCTGAAATGAGTAAGTGGAAGAAACAGAATGATTCTGCTATAGTATTGGGCTGAAGGACAGTTATTAGTCATGAGGACAGTTAAGTAGAATAGTGGTTACAGTGGCCGGGGAAGACTTCCTGGAGGAAAGGGATTTTTATTAAAATAGGAATAAACACTTCTTTTCTTTTCTTTGTCATCATAATCTCTCCTATGTTGTCTAGCCATCAGAGCAGTGTCACCAGAGGAAGATTCTTACACACAAATGATAAAACTTGCTTAACAATAGGAAACAAATCGACAAACAAAAAAATCTAGAGAAAACTGTTCAATGAAAAATGGTCCTAGATCCCAGGTAGCTACTACTTATTTTATGATAAGAATGACAAACTATCAGAGAAAAGTCACCTGCTTTCTTATAACTGTGCCTTAAGAGAACCTTGGTGCCCTGCTTTGTTCATTGAGGCCTCCTCAGCCCCTGAATCCTCCTTTCAGGTCTCCTTTGCATTCGTCAAATGTCTTTTTAAATTTTTTTTCCAACAAACTTCCATGGTGGGTGCTAGAGTATTAGGAATTAGAAATAAATAGGCATATTCCTTAATCGCAAATTGTCATCCCTCACTCAATATATTTGAAGTGCTGCCTTAATTTAAGAACTATCTTAATTATGAATCCTTATCATCTTTTAAATTGTTAAATAAAAAATATGAAAGACGTTAATACAATAATCATAAATCCACTACATACAGAGAACTACTATGCTTCTGCCCAAGTTTTTTCACAGGACAAATCACTAAACAATCATACAATATAATTATGAGGATACCACATATACAGTTTTAAAGTCAGCCTTTTTCATCTACAAAATAAAATCTTTTTTCAAGCCACTCAAATGTATTTGAAGGTAAATAGTATGTAATATTCCAGTATATGACTAGGCCTGACATAAAGACGAAAGTGAGTCTTTGACTAACTGAAGACACTGTAAACAGCTGTACATCCTCAGGGAAGGCGGTGCTGGGTAAAGGGGATCCTCTCCTAGGGAACAGGCCTCCTCAATACAGGCAGTCACCATGACCTGCATGGCACGACTGTGTCACCCCAAAATGGGCTGAGAGCAGCCACAGGACCTCTCTCCTGGCCCAAGGCTCCTCCCCCTCCATTGCATTGTTGTACCTTTGCTCCCAAGGTGAGACTACTTCCCTGGTCAGGCAATTTCCCCACCTTCTCTAACACTCTGGGAGGAAGGCCAGATACAAATGAGTAACTGAGAAAAATAAGTTAACCCTAAATTTCTCTTTGTAACCTGATAATTTTCTTTAAAATAAACTCAGATATAAGTAATATACAACTCTGGCTTTGCTAGTTTTGCACAATACCCTAGCTTATAAAACAGAAAGCATTTCCATTTGTTGGCTTTTCGAGACATTTCTGTCCAAGGGCTGGGATTAAGGGGTTATGCAGAATCAGCTGTCAAACTTGGCACTGAGGCTGCATTTCCATGCCTAAGAGAGCAAGTACTAAAGAGCAGGAATATGAGAAACTTTCTTTACAACTAATAAAACTAACACGAGTTGATATTCAATAAGTTTCAAATCAGCATAGTTTTGTGCAGCTGTCCCAATAAAGAGCATGGTCATACTATCTTCGTGTGGTATTTCCATTTCTTCATAGATCAACAGGAAATATATTGAGACAAACTGACTATATACATTCCTATATTTATAGAAAAAAAATTTCATTGACTAAGCACAGGTATACCACTTTATAAAATATAAAGTGTCTTCTGAAAAGTTACTGATACTCAAGCAACTGTTGTATAAGCCTTTTGATTGGCTACCGTTGGAAAATCAAATGTGGATCACTGAAAAATGTAATGAAAAATATGACTTTACATATAATAATTTACCCTGATATCTGTTTTCTATTGACACAATAATGCTGCATAACAAATCATGTAAAATTCGGCAGCTTTAGAGAGTAAGCATTGTTTTGCTCTGTCTCCAGGCCATTGATTTTGTGTGGGCTGAGGGGCGCTTGGCTAGACATACCTGATGCTCACTGGGTTTCCTGGACCTCGGGGAGTCACCCAGCTGTTATTGATGAGGATGGCATCAGCCAGGACAACTGAGAACCCTTGGCCTTCCTCCACCTGACTTCTTTTCCAGCAGGCTAGCCTGGGCATGCTCTCTTGGCAATTTAAGAGGAGCAAGAAACAACCAGAAACATACAAGGGTTTTTGTTTTGTTTTGCTCTTTGTTTTTTTCCGGCTCTTGTTTTGCCCTGTGTGGTAACTAATATCTCATTTACCAGAGCAAGTTTCAAGTGCCAAGTGCTCACATTCAAGAGATAGGAAAATAGACTCTACCTTTTCAGTAAGAAAAACTGCTAAATCTTATTATGTCGGCCTGGTTTACAGAGAGCCACGGAGAGTGGACTTATTAATACTGTAAATATACCATAACCTTACATTTCTACATGACAATAACCAAAGCCATAATCAAAATAAACAAGCTAATTGGGTTCAACACACTGAAGCTCTGTAGGAGACAAAAGGATTTCTTTTCTTACTCATCACAAGGTCTAGGACTATAACACAAGGTGTATTAACAAGAGAAAAGCATGCACATGTATTTATTAATATGTCTTAAATGATACAAGAGCATTAATATGAAAATGAAGACCCAAAGAATGAGGGAAACCTGTGTATTTTTTTATGCCAGATTTAATAAAGAAGTGGACAGTCATGGAAAAGAATTCAGGAAGAGGTGTGATGTAAGAGTAATAGCTGGGGGAGAAAGAGCAATGCCTGTGTGTTCAGATCGTCTCTGTGTCTTCAGAGTTAAGGTGACCTCCACGTATAGAGAGGTCACCTCGAGAATGTGAGTCTTATGAGTGGCTTTCCTAGTTCTGCGTTTTCTTAAATTCCAAGGTACCATATGTGAGGGTAGCAGGTCCTGAACCACATCAGTACTCAAAAGAAGAAAACAGTGACAGTCAATGAACAGAATAAACCAGATCCAGATACATGAAGAGACTTTCCTCAATAGCCTACAGGATGATGCCTTTTTTCTTAGGAGACAGAGGAAGAGACTCATTTTACAAAATTAATCTGAAGAAGGTATAAAAGGAGACAAATTGGAAAGGGGTCAAGAGAAAAAGGAAGAGGAGAGGGAGCAGAAGGAAAGGGGAATTAAAAAGAACCTAAGACATGTTATGGCCATGTACCAACTCCAACGAGGAATGTACATATTATGTACTGTACATGTACTAAGTAATAAATAACAAAGATGTAGGACAAAATTAGGGATGTTGGCTTATATATAGTCTTACAGTAAGCCGTAGAGTTCCATTTGGACTCTGGGTATAATGTGAGAACTTTCCCAAGGCCAATCAGCCTGACCCAAGATTAAAAATACATATTTGCAATCAAATGTTCCTTGTATCTAAAGTACTTTCAGCCCTTCTCTACTTGCTTAACTATTACCTTCATTAGATCTCTACAGTTCGAAGTTCAGGTTTTTAGAAATCCCATGATGGACTTCCTGGCAGGTAGACCCCTTCTTATCCACAGCTCTTTCTGCCCAGGTGTCCAGAGACAGTCCTAGCACTATATATGCTCATGGAATATTCCATAGCTTATTCTCCCATTGGACTGTCTCATTCAGGAGGGAAGAGGCCATCTCCAGTTTTGCTCTATGGTATCTATGCATGTAGCATGGTTGCTAGCGCTCAAGATAATATATAATGATTAAATAAATAAAAATAAATAAGCACCAAATCATGTCTGTTGAGAAGATATAAGAGTATTTTGGAGAACAGAGCACTAATGAGACTGAAAATATTCTTCACAGGGAAGTTTGAGGTAATCCATTTTTAAATGAAAACACCAATGAAAATACATGTTTTAATGCTCTGATGTTGCATATGCAATCCATGAATGTTTCAGAACACAGATACAACCACATTTCATGTTTTTATTAGTAAGAACCAGAGAAAATCAATGTCAGGGACTTATCAAACAAATGCATGTTCTCCCATAGGATAAGCTGCTTTTCACTGGCATTTTCAATTAGAGAGGAGGATGAAAAGGGAGATATACGTTACATACCAGATTCCCAGTCAGCTGATGCAAAAATCAAAGGTTTTGCTGAAGCACTCTGCAAGTGTTTAATATTTTCTGGAGACAATTTAAAATCGCTTGACTTCTCTCCTAATCACCTGCTTGCTGGTGGTATAGTACCTTTTGTGCAGGACAGGACTGCCCTACTACCATTTGCTTGCTAAGAAATATACTTTGTTTCTTTCGCAAACTGTATCAATCAACTTTCCTGTCAGTGAGACACAATACCCAACACCTACACTTTAAAGGAGAAAGGGTTTAATTTAGGTCACAGTTTGGGAGGCTTATGTCTGTGGTTGGCTGAATCTAAAGCAGAAACATCATAGCAGAAGGGTGTGGTAGGACAAAAAA
>NW_022900922.1:20160005-20170213 GCF_012274545.1 Fukomys damarensis
AGAAAAAAAAAAAAAAAAAAAAAAAAAACCCTGCTTCTTTTATGGTGGCCAGGAGCACAGCCAAGGAACTGTGCCAGAGGGAAAGGGAGAAGGGACCATAAATATTACCCAAGGTCACCAGACATGGTGGACAGGAGCATGCTCTACTAATCTGCTAGGCCTTTGTTAATCCAATAAAGTTTACATAGCAGGATTAATGGTCACACAAATCAACAACGTGAAGGGGATTCTTTTCCTTATTCAGAAGGAATGCATGTGAGGTGGAAATTTTTCGTTTAAACTCATAATGGAATAGGAAATTGCTTTAGGAAGGAACCCTTCATTGCAGGTACACAGGATGATATATGTTCTCTTGCCCTCGATGAAGGCCTTATATACAGGATGTGTATATCACACACTGGTTGTGTTCAGCACAGAAAAGTTCTTCAGTCATCACCTCCCCCCTTTAAAATTCTCCGAATCAGAGTTTATGTGATTAGCTTGGCTACTATAATTCTCAAGACGAAATACTCAAATGGGAAGGAAAAGTGTTTCCATGGTGGAACCCAAAACATTATGATACAATTTTGAAGATAATACTTCATAAATGTGGTCAACACAGAAGCAAAAGTGAGAGCTAAAACATGTGGCAGGCAGCTCTGTCATTTGCTTCAGTTCACTCTGGCTGAGACTTTGTCACCTGAAGTAATGAACTTATTGACTCACTGTTTTCATTATGGTAGTGTCACATGTGGCAATATGTTATTCAATCAGGGAAAAATGTCATGATGGGCTTTTGTCTTTCATGGGAAACTTGGAGTTATCAAAGAAATATGGAATAATGAAATCTCACTGCTTAGTAGCTGAAAAAATAGTGAGATAATTCGATGTGAACTTGAAAACAATTAATGAAGGAAACACAAAAAGAGATAAAGGAAAAGAGAGAAAAAGGAGTAAAATAGCAAAGAAAGAAACAAAGGAGGAGATGAAAGAAAAGAAGAAAAATATGTATAAATGATGCTTACACAACTTCCATATTAACCACTGTCATTTCTGAAAAAATCTTATTTTATTAATACATGTTTGCAGTACATAATGGTTTCATTTTTTGTGTGGAGCTAGTACATGTACATAATGTATCTTCATTCTTCCTTTTTAAACTCATTCCCCTATCCTGCCTCTCCCTCCCTGCTCCCTTCAACTAATGTCTCCTCCCATTTGCAAAAGCTCTATTTTCATCATTTTTCCCTCCAGTTTTCTTTGATCACTTTTCCCTCCCTTCCTTCCCCCCATCTCTTGTTCCTTCCTATTCGTCTATCTATGTTTGTGTGTGTTTCTTGTATAAAAGAGAAACCGTGCAGTATGTAAGCTTGTGCATCTGACTTATTTCACTTCATATTATGATCTCAAGTTGTTTCCATTTACCTACAAATGCCTCAAGCTTCTTTGCGGCAGAGTAGTACTCCATTATATATAAATAAATACATGATGTTGATAAGTATATAGGTCATTTCCAAGATTTAGCGATTATGAATTATGCTGCACATATTTCTGTAATATAATGTTTAACTCTTTTGGGTAGACACTTACAAGAGCTAGGTCAAATAAGATTCCTCGTTTTAGTTTTTTGAGGAATCTCCATAGTGGTTGTACTAGTTTACATTCCCATCAACAGTGCAAAAGTGTTTCTTTTCCCCCAACATCCTAGCCAACATTTGATACCGTGTGATATCTTGATGATAACCATTCTTTCTGGGAGAAGATGATATCTCAATATTGTCTTAATCTGTATTTTTCTAACGGCCAGTGATATTGAATATTTTTTCATGGATTTATTAGTCATTTGTACTTCTGTGAAGTGTCTATACACTTCAGTTGTCCACTTCTTGATTGGGTGTCTTATTTTCAGGGGGTCTAAGTTTTTTGAGTTCCATGTTTTCTTGATTTTTTGAGACAAGGTCTCTCTATGTAGGTCAAATTGGCCTTGAACTCATTGTAGCTCAGGCTGGCTGTAACTCACATTGATCCTCCTGCCTCAGTCTCCTGAGTGCTGGGATTACAGACCTGCACCATCACACCTGGCTTGAGTTCTTAAAATATTCTAGATATTAATCCTCTAATTAAGGAATAGCTAGCAAATTTTTCCCCATTCTGTAGGTTATCTCTTCACTCTGTTTGGTTTTTTCATTTGCTGTGCAGAAGCTTTTTATTTGATACAATCCCATTGGTTGATCCTTGATACTATTTCATTTGCCTTTTGGATTCTGTTCAGAAAGTTCTTCCCTATGCCTATGTCTTCAAGAGTTGCACATATTTTATTCTCCTCCAGGTTAAGAGTTTCTTCATGAACATAGAACTTTGATCCATTCAGGTTTAAGTTTAGTACCTGGTGAGAAATATATGTCTAGATTCAGTCTTCTGAATGTGGATATCCAGTTTTCCCAGCAGCATTTATGAAAGAGGCTCTCTTTCCTTCAGTGTGTGTTTTTTGCTCTTTTGTCAAATCTCAAATAGCTGAATGTGCCTGGAGTTATTTCCACTTCCTCTAATCTGCTCCATTGACCCACATGGCTATTGAGCTACTGCCATGCTGTTTTAATCATAACATCTTTGGAATATAATTTCGAACCTGTGACTGTGATGCCTCCTCACTTGCTTTTGTTACCCAGGATTGCTTTTGCTATTCTGGATCTCTTCTGGTTCCTTATGAATTTTAGGATTGTTTTCTGTAGATGAGAGAAATGTTTTCACAAAAATCTTACTAGGGTAGCTTTCCATGGAGAAACTACACTAGAATATATCCTTTCCCAAAATATTACATTTCACTTTATTTTTTATAAAATATCATATTTTGATAAAATGTTCCCACTGGCTTTCCCTATTAAAATTCATTCAACTACCCTGAATCAGACAAATTTATAACAGATCCTAAAACTAAAAATTACTGATATTTGGAATATTATCTTAAGAAACCGATCTTTTAGAAATTCATTTCTGTAATAGGTTGGTTGTGTTGAAGGCCAAGGCAGTAGAACAAATATAAGACACAAGAAAAGAAAGTTTCATGTCTTGGGAATGAGCACAAAGAGAAAATAGCTGGAGACTTTTCACAGAAGGATGATGGTCGATGCCAGGCCTGAGGAATCAGTATAAATTCCAGGAAGAGGGCAGAGAAGGGACGTACGAAGGAAAGGAAAGCCCAGCTCAGAACAGCAGCAGGTGAGCCCAGACTTCCATGGGGGAGCACAGTTGAAACACTGGTGAAAATGGGGTGGCTGGCGCAGAACGCACAAACTACGCCTTGGAAGACCTCACAGTATGGTGAGCTCATACTGATTTCTTTTGTAGCCAGTAAACTCAAAATGTGGGAGTAAAATAATGTGGTTTCTATTCAAAACAATGACAACCTATACCAACAGTGTAAAAGTGGAGAGCCAGAGGGGAAATGTCAAGGCGGAAATATTCCAAAAGATAAAGCAGTCCAAAAGAGGAAATAGATGAAAGAGACCTGAAACCAGGCAGTACTGCTCAGGTTGGAGGCAGGCTGACAGATTGAGGGACTTTGAATAAATATAATCTGTAATATTTATGAAGACAGGGGTATAAGAGATTAAGCACTGGCAACTTGGGGATAGTTATGTTCAGATTTTTTGGTATGTATGCAATATAAAGAGCAAGAAAAGTTCTGCAAGGAAAGATAATAATTTTGGATTTAAATATATGTGGTTTTCCTATGGTCTATGGGCTATCCTGTTAGTAATTAATAGCAAGGATCAAAAGAAATCTTTAAAGAGCTAAGCAAACAAATGCTGGAATGCAAACTGGAGACACTGATATTCAGTCAGCAGCATCCAGGTAGCCTTGGATGCTGGCGCAGTGAGTATGGAAATGAGGGTGGCTAACTGTAAATCCACAGGAATACCAACACCTAGGGGGAAAGAAAGGATAAAGGAATTAAGAAAGACCTAAGAAAGTGCTACTGAGATGCAAAGGGGACACAGGAGAGAAGGACGTCAGAGACATTAGGACAAAAAAGACTTCCATGGAAAAAGTTGTCACCAAGGAAATTCAAAAGTTTAAAAGTTTCTTTTTTCGATTACAAAATCTACTTACCTTTGTTTCTTTTGTTTATTTAGTTTTCAGTTCTGAGAATTGAACACATAACCTATATCTTCCATTAAATTGTTCTAATTTTCAGGCAGGGTTTCTTAGTGAAGAGCAAAATATTGGGTTACAACAACCCATCTCGTACTTTTCTACTAAAAAAATTGGTACTTTAGCATAATAGTAGCTGGCTGTACATCTCAGTAGCTGTGCCTGGGGGATACGGGAAACCATCTTTGTGTTGATCCACCTGGAATGATAAACAGCAAGGTGTGTGCATGTGTGCAAAAGTGTCAAACTGGGATTTTCGTCCACATAATGATCCATCTAACAAGTTTCAGTATACCTACCTGAGCATCACAGGGGGCAAAATACACCCACACTACTCTTCTCTTATCACAATGGAATGTGGGTGTGCCTCTTAGTAGCTGCACTTGGCAAAAGGAAAAAAACCCATCTGTGCGTTCACCTATGCGACAGATGAATGGCAAGGTATGTACAGAAGCTCTAAAGCAACAATAGGTGAGTTTTACCCATGAAATGTGCATTGCTAAATTTCTGTGCAGTTAGGATTTGTTTTTGAGAGAGTATTCTTTTGATTTTTCTGGTAAAAGTAGCCCAATTCAGTACAATGGCATGGGGAAAACCAGATGTGCAAGTTTTGGAGGAGGTCAAAAGTGAATCATTAGATTACTCATCCACAGATGATGAAGGTGATAGTGACTTTGACATTGGTTATGAGCCAAAGTTCCTGTGACAGTGAAATGGAGCAAGATCTGACTAATACAGAGTGAGTGCAGACCTCCTTGATTCAGCTGATGATGACAACAGCAATGTGAGTCCCTATTTGACTAGTTAAAATGTTGCCAAATGGTCATACAATCAAAATGAACAAGCCAATGTTAGAACTAGATCTGAAAAATATAGTGAGGATGTTGGCAGGGGTGAAACTTACTGGACAGAATGCCAGCACTGCCATTTAATGTTGGTAATTTTAGCAGATGAAATGCTACAAGATGTTGTGAAATACACAAAGGCTGAACTACAAGTAAAATGTTCTGCATGCACCAATAGCCGTATTAAACAATGCAATTACAATGACACCTCACTAGCTGAACTGAAACCATTCATGGATCTGCTTACTTAGCATGGATTTCTCACAGTAATCGCAGAAATGTAAAAGACTTATGAAAAAAATGATAGGTCAAAATATGGCATAAAATTTATATCCTTGTAGATGCGAAGACTCACTATTCTTTCAATTTAGAAATTTATCCTGAAAATCAGCCACCAGGTCCTTATTCATAGAGTAGTAAATCGAATTATGTTGTGAACAAACTTGTTGCTCCCATCTCCCAAACTAATTGGAAGGTGACATTCTACAATTGATTTACCAGTTTCCAATTGATTTACATTTGCTAACAGAGCATAAGTTGACCAGCACGGGAACTGTACACAGGAACAAAGCAGAAATTCCAAATGAAATGTGGCAATTTCAAAACAGAGAATTGTATAGTACAATCTTTAGATTTCAGAAAGATTTACAATGGCCTCTTATATGGCAAAGAGAAACAAATAGGTACTGCTGATGTCAACATTGCACCATGATATAAATATTGATAGGGAAACCTCAACAAAACAGAAGTCTGAGATGGAAACTTTCTACAACAAAATCAAAGGTGGAGTAGATGTTGATGATAAGTTATGCAACAACTATGATGTCACTCAAAACACAAAGGATTGGCCAATGGTTATGTTTTCCTCTATGCTAAACATGTTTGCCATAAATAGTTTGATAGTTTACAAAGAAAATAACAAGTGCAAAATACCATGGAGAAATATTTTTAGAGGACTGAGACTGGAACTCACAAGAAATCATTTACAGCACAGGAAAAAGAAAATATTTCTGCTCAGGGAACTGTGCAAAAAATTGTGGAGCACACTGGTGAGCTGATAGGTGAACAGGCAGGAACAGCATCACAGAGACCTACTAGGACAAGCAGAAAGCCAAAAAGAAGTCTGCCCTACAAGAAAGGAAAACGAAATGTAATGTGCTATCAGTGTAAGTGATAGTTCTGCATGGAGGACATAGTGTTCATGTGTGAAGACTTCCTTGGGTGTGACAGTGAAAGAAAATATTATTTTTGTGGTAGACCTTTGTATTTACATTGTAGTTCACATAGGTTTTTATTTCTGTTATCTTTTGGGTTTTGTAAGCAAGTACACAGATGATGTTGAAAATGTTACTGTCTATTCTAAACATTTATTACATATTTGGTATTTTATTTTATTGATATCTTTTTTTTCCTGCTAAGTGCATGTGCTACAGTATAGTAGGAAGCTCCTGTCAAAACAGGAAGAGAATAGAGGTGACAAGAAAACCTGCCATATAGGAAAGGAAAGCTAAGCACAGGTGCTGTCAGTGTAAGTGAGACGTGTGCATGGAGCATGCTGTTGTCATGTGTGAAGACTGCCTTGGGTGTAACATTTGAAGCAAAGATTACTTTTCTTGTACAGTGCTGTTGGTTTTTTTCATTGTAGTTCATATAAGAATTTATTTCTGATGTTATCTTTTAGGTTTTGCCAAAGTATAAAGTTGATGTGAAATGTTGATGTTTATTCTAAACTCACAATACTTATTAAGAATTCTATACTTTATTGATAGTTTATGTTCCTACTAACTATAAAATATGGACTATAATGAGAACCTCCTGACAAAACAGTAAGACCAGAGTGGGACTGTCAAGTATGTCCTACAAAAAGGCCAGGAAAGCAAAATATATGTGGTATCAGTGTCAGGAATACATGTGCGTAGAACTTGCTGTTGTCATCTGTGAAGACTGCCTTACGTGTGATAATAGAAGTAAAGATTTTTTTTTTTGGTAGAGAACTATTAGTATTTTCATTGTGGTTCATATAGGAATTTATTTTTGTTCTTATTTTTTAGCCTGTACATGATAAAACTGTTGATGTTGAAAATTCTGATGCTTTTTTATGAACACTCGATAAATACTAAAAATTCAATACTTTATATTTTGATGTTTTTTTCATGTTAAGTACCCATTGTTTAACAAAACTCATAAATTAAAATTAATAATTCATCAAAAGAAATATTCTAAACAATAAATGTTTGTATTATACACTCAAATTTCTGTGCCTTCATGACAAAATTTATGTTATACTCCTCAGGCTGGACACAAACTTGCAATACTCCTGCCTCAGTCTCCTAAAGTTCTGAGATTACAGGGAAGATTTATAAGATAAAATATTTGTTGTAAGATACTGTTATGTTGTTGGTTTGGGGTTATTATTTGAAAAATGAATTTAAAAACTGCTTTAGAATCTTTTTGCCAATTATATTAGCCATTCCCTTGGGGATAAATTGAGTTAAATATTCTGAGGGCTAGGACAGGTTCTTATTTACATTTCTGTGTCTCACAGCACCCACCACACAAAAAAAAGCATAGGAAAAAAAAAACAGATCATACTTAACTATAAAAATCAATAACAAAATTAAAGAAACTCAGATGTTAGTAAACTTTCATCTTCATTTTGGTAATAGTGTGTTTTTTAGTTCTGTAAATTCCTAGCATATATTTAACTTGTGAGAGTGCGTGTTTGTGTTAGAGAAAAAAGGGTATCTGGGTTTTGAATCAATCATTAATTTATTCATGTGTATGAATCACATTCGATCATATCTAGCAGGAAAAAGTGGTTCTGACGAGTCTCGGCAAGTTGAATTCACTTCCCTTCCTCTTTCCTAATAACTTGCTTCACCTGATCTATATATTTGCCATCCATGTCCTCCTCCATCTTATCAGCTTTAGCTGTATTTTCAGTCTTCAATTTGCTATGGTAGCCTTGTGTAAGAAATTCTAAGCTTATTATTTATGTATTTTTAATTCACTCAAAATAAAAAGTAATTTATATTTCCAATCATGTTATTTGAAAATGAACTTTAAAATTATTGCATTAGTCATCTATCTTTCAAGATTAGACAGAGATGTGTTTCCATATTATTAAATGGGGCCAAGATGTTGTTTGATTCAGTCTATATTCCTCTACCTGGGGCTAACTAGGATTAACAGAGATTACCAAGAACTTAGTCCAGGTTAATAAAATAGAAATGTTAAATCACAGAGTTGGCAGTTTCATGATTATTTTTCTGTTTCCTAGAGAAGAACAAGAAACCATCACAAAGCATATAATCTCCTGTCCTCCATTCTAAATGAAGCCCATCACTTGCAAGGTGCTATGGTTTGAATATGCCCCTTTCATAATTCCAGTGTGGCCACTGTGAGTGTAAGCAGTAAGAGATGGCTTGCTTTGTCTTTGATATTTTGCTGAACTATCTATGTATCCACTTACTGAGATGAAGATAACTGCTATCTCAGATATTAAATGATATTGTACAGATACTAATGTACAGGTGTTAAGTGAAACAATGTATACAAAGTACTCTAATTTTGACTCCAGACTTATTTTACTTAGGATTGCCTGGTGAGCTTTGGAGCTAGCTCACACTTTTTTCCTTGAGGAAGACAATTCTTCAAGTCACTCCCAAAGGTAATTCATTGTCCTTTATAGTTGTAGTTTGAACAATTAATGGGTTATACTATCACTATTCATGCAACTCTGTTTCTGCAACAAAGATCTCCAGTGTAAAGCTCTTCAGTAACATTTGTTGGAATGCATTGAACTCAACTTTGAGCACTGATGGAGAACACTTTGTGAAGTACAGACCATGGGGATCTTCTCCATGATGCCACTAGCTTCAACAGCATCCCCACATCCCAAACCGTATGCAGATACACATTTCAGCAGAAGAAAGGATTTCTCTTAGACTAACAAAAAATGGGGTTGATTTACGACAACACAGTTAGCTTTGGGATAAATCTAGATCAGATCAGAAACAAATGCAGTGAATACCCTCACATGTTAGGAATTATGTGACAGCCTTTCCCAGCCTCATTTAAGTTCGTCTATATCATCAGATATAAAGCCTGTTACAATGGCAAGATATTTATAATCTAGGTTAGATGTGTCTACACTATAAGTGATGTATGTACAATCAATGTAACTGCAGTATAAGATAGGTTAGAAAACTTCTCATGGATTTAAGATGGATAAAAACTTAAGATGGCACCTCAGAAAATGGCATGTAAATTTCTCTGGAAGGTCCTGGAAGGGTTGTGGAAAACAAACTAATATTTGACTACCTAAAATCATACACTGCTAAAGGGTTCCTTCTTCACTTCCAGTGAACACCATAACTAAAACATCCCGCACTTAGATATCTGCTTAAATGGGTCTACCTACGTGAACATTTGACCATTTCCTTGAGCAAAATGTTCCATGTATCTTAAAGATCTGTACCCAGGCATTGCCTGATGGATATTTTCTCTGCAGTATTGTTTTGGAGATGCAGGTATTCGCGGTCACTAGTGGCCCATCTTCTGTGTAATTACTAATGCTATGATGATCCTTCAGTAGATGCCTGACACTAAACCCAATGCTTTATAGATAATTCATTGAATCCTCACATATCTTATGGGGGAGTATTATAATCTTCATTTCTCTCTCTTTTTTTTTTTTCCAGTACCAGTCACACTTGTTTATGAGTTTGCATGTGAAATGTTGAAAAATCTAATATGCATAACTTGCTTTAGCCTGGATTGCTTTTCTTTTTTAAAATTATTTTTGGGGGTCCTGGGGATAGAACTCAGAACTCAGGACCTTGCACTTGCAAGGCAGGTGGCAGCACCACTGAGCTAAACCCCCAGTCCCTGTAATCCTCATTTTAAACTTGAGAAAACTGAGCCTTGACCATAATGCTATACTTTCAGAAAAAAAAAAAAAAACAATCTCTGAATTGGGAGTTGACAGAAACTAAGACTGAATTTCAACTTCTTCATTCATGAGCTGTATGAAAACTTTACAGCTTTATTTCTTATTTATCTACACTTTAAGAATAATAAAAGTCGGGGTCTGCGATCACCCGGCGGCGTGCGCGCGAGCTCCCGGCCTGCACGGGAGCCCCCGGCCTGCGCGACAACAGACCAGGAAGGCCCCCAAAGACCCCAGAGGGGGTTTTTTTCAGCTGCCTGCCTGCCTGCCTGTCTGCC
>NW_022900922.1:20175494-20263990 GCF_012274545.1 Fukomys damarensis
AAAAAAAAAAAAAAAAAAAAAGAGAGATGGTTTTCTTTAGGAAACAACTTTACTGAAAGATAACATGGTAAAGTAGGAAATTAAAATATTCAAGACATATTAAATGTACAACCATGATCCCCAATTGCTATTTAGTATTTTCTATATTGAAGGATATAACGCTAGCTTCAACTACAGAATGTTTAGCCATTACCCAAGAAAGTCAAATCCTCCTATAACTCAACATCCTATTATTTTCTAGTTTTACCAAAAAGTAAACAACTAATGAATTATTTTACTACTTAAAAAATCATTTACACTTAAAAAAGTGGGATAAAGTGAGATTCCCTATTTAAAAAAAAATGTTTTTAGAGTACTGAAACACTTGCATTTATCATCTAGCTGATAAAACTACTCATCTAGATTGAAGAATCTAGACACAGTGGGAAGATATTAATTATATTTGGCTTATTTTTCATGTGCTTCTTGTTCTGTTTCTAGTAGTATGTATTTGTAGCACAGAATGTTTCCATTTCTTGTGTGGAGTTGGTGCATGTATATAACATATCTTAATTCCTTTGTTCTGCCCTTTCCCTCTTCTTAGTCTTAACTTCTCCATTTTCTTCTTCTTTAGTTTCTTGGTGAGCCACATTGACCCATTTTTCTCTTTACTGCCCCTTTCTATTTTGTTTGCACTTTTTTGTTTGAAGATTCATCTTTCCCTGCTACAGGTTTTGATTTGTTTCTGCATTTGCAGGAGCTGGTCTAGCTGACAACTTTGTCAGTCCTCTCTTGGGGTCTGTGCCCATGGACCTTAAGTGGACCTGACCTTCGTGGCATCACGGTGGCTGGAGGGGCATATGTCTGGGGCCTGGAGGCTGCAAAGGACCAGGGGTCTTCAGGAAACTGTCAGCCTGGCTGCTGCAGGGTCCCACTGTTGGGGCAGGAGCTAGACCATACAAGTACAAGGGCTGATGAAAAAACAGTGTGTTTAAATAAAATAATTTATTATAGTAAAAGACACATTAATCTCCTTCACAATACTCCCTTTGATTGGAGCACACTTATCCTTCTTGCCACTTTCTGAAACAATTCTCAGAGTCTTCTTTCACATCTTTACGAGGTGTGGAGTCTAATAGAAAGCCAGGCTCATACAATTGTCACAGTGTGTCCTCCTCCACCTTGTTTGCTGGATCCGGCACCATGTGACTTCTGGCTCTTCCCCAAAGTCAGAATGACCACGAAGCTAAATGGTTTGAAGCTATTCAGGACACGGAGGCGGCTACAATAGTGCAACTGGATGTGAAAGAGGACTTCCAAAGCTGCTTTAAAAAGTGGCAGGAATGATGGGATAAGTGGATTTGAAGAGAGAGGGATTAGCTAGCAGTAAATTAAGAAAAACTTAGATATTTACTCTATTACTGAAATAGTCACTGTATGATGCTCTCTTGTTTAGAAAATACTGACCTGAAACAGGGAGGGGCTGCACATGTTCAGTGCAAATGTAACTTTTCGCCAATATGTATTTCAATCCACAGTTGGATGAATCCACAGAAATGGAACTCCTAGATATTGGGAGCTGACTGTAACTCTTCGTACTCTCAAAGTTCAAATTAGCTTCATAGTATTTCTTCCTTGAATAATTCATTCCCAAAATTCATAATTTAGAACCCAGTGTGGCAGCCAAACAGGTAAAAGTGTGAAGTTTTAAATCCCTTTCCAGACATCTCTTTATCACTCTTGGTGGCCTCAAGTTATACTAATGGCCGCTGGCACAATCTCTTTCTTCTTAATCTTTGCTCTCCATTCCCACTACTGTGGTCTTGTCTGGTCTTTTCCACTGCTCTCAGGTGCTGGAGCTCCTGAAAGTTTTCTTATATCTTCTAATAAAACTGGCAGGGAAGTAATTTTTACCCTTTCATTTATCATCCCCCAAATTTCCATAACTTTGTGC
Source organism: Fukomys damarensis (assembly GCF_012274545.1). Lineage (NCBI taxonomy): Eukaryota > Metazoa > Chordata > Mammalia > Rodentia > Bathyergidae > Fukomys > Fukomys damarensis. The sequence goes on from NW_022900922.1 coordinate 20,177,428, forward strand.
ACATTGAAGGCTAATTTTCCCCACCTTTCTATCATGGCTCTGTCTACATTGTTTAGTGCCGTAATCTGTACCAATTTCTCAATGTACATTCTCAATTTTCACAATACTAGTCAATTTTCTACTTTCCAAACATACTCATCTTTTCTTCCTTTGGGCTTCCTTATTTTTAGTTGATTAAGGCAAGAACTACTCCTTTGGGTCTAGCCTAACAATTTTCTTGCTGTTGTCCCTGTCCTTGCTTCAGATCGTGGATACTTTTTTGCTGTGAACTACTCAAGTCCTCATTTAGTTTAGGGTCAGTATCAAATCACGTGGCACTGTCAATCCATTCATTCAATTAATGTTAATTGACAGCTTCTATGTGAGAAAACAGATGCACTGCTGAATAGTGTTTAACAAATAAATGTTTAAGTCTCGAAGTGTAATTGGGTAGGCAGACATTTAAGCAAATGATGGTACAACACAAATATATAATTGTGAATTATGATTATGGGCATCAGAGAAATTTGCAGAGTACTCTGGGAGAGGATAACAAGAAGAATTAATTTGCAGAAGCAGGAGGCTATTGTGCTAAATGCCAGGTCCTTACAGAGAGTGCTCGATTTCCAATCTTGACCTCACTCCTTGTTAGTTGTGAGGTCATGTGCACATTTCTCAAGTGCTGCAGACCCCAGTTTCCTCCCTTAAGTCATAAGCTTTGTAATCGTGTCTACCTGTCCCTCCTGTAGGTCAGATTGCAGTGTCTGTGTCCTACTCCACCTCTCTTTTCTTATCTCCACCTCCTAAGAAAAGCTCAGTTCCCTTTCTCTGAACCTTCCTCGCAGCTGCATCCAAGGGGTCATGAAGCACATTCCTGGATTTGGATGGAAGCCCCAGCACAAGTGTGAGAACACCTGTGCTTTCCTGCAGTGAACGGTAGAGGGGATGGCCTGGTCCTCTGTGAGGTTCGTGTGTAACATGGTTTGTCACTTTCCACGGCAGCCACACAAGAAAAGTGTGAGAGCCAAGGTCTCTTGAGGGCACTTTTCTTCAGGACAGTGTGGAAATGCTTACCCACGGAAGGTCAGGGCTGGGCCTGAGCTGTGGTGCTTGCAGCATTGTCTCTGGCCCTTGGAGCTTCCCCGTGCACAGTGCCAAAGGCGATGATGCAGCACCTTATCTGCAGGCTGAGCTGCTGAGTGCACCGAGCTCCCATGGAAGTGCTGAGGTTTAGCCTCCACTATCTGACATTTCCTTGATGTGCCAGTGTGGAAAATTGGGAACAGCCCTAACATTATTTAAATATACCATCCTTGTGGACATGTTTAGGAGGAAATGAGAAATTTTGTAGCATTCCTGCTATTGGCACGGTCCTATCTGTTCTTCCTGCTTAGGTTGGCACTAAGCCACGGTGTATGTCACAGGTAGAGAGAAGCTCCTGCTCAAGGTTGCAGGCCGTAGCTTGCCACTTTGGTGCCTCTTTTGTCTTGTCACCTGCTCTCTAGCTCACAGTGACCTCTGGGTGCCCTAACAGCTACACCATTGCCAGCCCTCTGCAGCAATGCCCAGTGGCCTCATGTTGGCTTTGGACATAAGGCTCACTTAAATAGACTTGTGTTTGTTTCCAATTTCTATCAAGACTTTGTTTTTGGCTTGAGTTAATCTGCTGAAGTAAAATGTGCTTGGATATAGTGGCATTTATAGCTAAAACATCACACATCCAAATAATTCCCTTGTAGCTTAATGAGAACCCTCACAAAAATTGTGAAGGAATCAAACTTGGATACAAATGCTATTTTTTGTGTATTTATTATGAGCTAGTATCAATTATAATACTTGCAAATTATTATATGCAAGGAGAGTTTTATGTATATCTGTGTAATCTGTGCAACATTATGACTTTTATTATTATTATTATTATTTTTTTGTACTGGGGATTGAACTTAGGACCTTGCACTTGTGAGGCAGGCAGCGGCGGCACCACTGAGCTAAATCCCCGACTTTTATTATTCTTTTTTTTTTTTTATTGAGTTTATTGGTACATTTAGGGATACAGTACAGTTACATTCATTGTTGGGATCATGTACCTTTACATGGCAAGTCTTGATTCTCATTTTTTTCCCCTTACCTCTGCCTTCCCTTCACCCCCTCCTCCCCTCCCCATCTACAAACACTTTATTTTCATCTTTTCATTCTCTCACATTTTTTTCTTTTCCCTTTTTGTTCTTCCCCTACGTATCACACCTTCCCTACACCTTTAGCTCCTTTCCTCCCATTTCTAAATGTCAGTAATCTTATTAGAATCTTATGCATTGTTGCAGAATATTCACACCAGGGAAACTATTTGGTATTTACACATGTGGGACTTATTTATTTCACTTAGGAGTATATCTTCAATATGTATCCATTTTCCTATGAATGAATCTATTCTCTCGCTCTTTATGGCTGAGTAATATTCCATTTTATAGAAAAACCACAACTTCTTTATCCAGTTTCCAACGGATGGGCAAATAGGTTGTTTCCAAGATTTAGCTATTACAAACTGTGCCGCTATAAACATGGGTGCACATACTTCTCTGTGATATGATTCTTTTAGTTCTCTTGGAAAGATACCCAACAGAGGGATGGCTGGGTCAAATGGAACCTCCAGTCCAAGCTCTTTGAGGTATCTCCATATTGATTTCCATAGTGGTTGCACTAGTCTGCACTCCCACCAACAATGGAGGAGGGTTCCTTTCTCCCCACAACCCCGCCAACATTTGTTATTGTGTGATTTCTTGATAGCAGCCATTCTTTGTGGGGTGAGGTGGAATCTCAGTGTTGTTTTCATCTGCATCTCTCGAATGACCAGTGATGTGGAACATTTTTTCATATATTTTCTTGCTGCTTTCACTTCTTTGTATGAGAAATGTCTGTTCATTTCGGATGCCCATTTTTGGATCGGGTCTTTATATTTGGGGGGACTGATTGTTTTGAGTTCTTTATATATCCTTGATAATAGTCCTTTGTCTGAGGTACAGCTGGTAAAAATTTTTTCCCACATTGTAGATTGTCTCTTAGTTCTGCTAATGGTTTCTTTTGAAGTACAGAAGCTTTTTAGTAAGATGAGATCCCAGTTGTTGATTCTTTCTGCTAGTTCCCGTGCTACTGAGGATTTGTTCATAAAGTCTTTTCCTATACCAATGTCTTCCAGAGTTCTGCCTAACTTACTTTCCAGCAAGTTTAATGTTTCTGTTTTAATATTTAGATCTTTAATCCATTTGGATTTTAATTTAGTGCATGGCGAAAGATAAGGGTCTAATTTTAATCTGTGACAGGTTGATATCCAGTTTTTCCAACACCATTTATTAAAGAGGCTATCTTTCCTCCACTGAGGATGGTGAGCTCCTTTGTCGAAGATGAGGTAGCTGAGTACATCTGCATTTGTTTTTGTGTCTTCCAGTCTGTTCCATTGATCCTCAGGCCTATTTCTTTGCCAGTACCATGCTGATTTTATCACAGTGGCTTTGTAGTATAGTTTCAAATTGGGAATTGTTACACCTGGTGCCATGTGACTGTTGCCTATAATGGCTTTTGCTATTCTAGGTCTCTTGTGGTTCCAAATGAATTTTTGGATTCTTTTTTCTAGTTCTGTGAAATATAGTGTTGGAATTTCAATTGGCATTGCATTGAATGTATATAGCAGTTTCGGTAGTATGGCCATTTTCACTATGTTGATTCTTCCTACCCAGGAGCAGGGGATATCTTTCCATTTTTTTATATCCTCTTCGATTTCTTTTTTCAGAGTGCTGTAGTTTTCAGTGTAGAGATCTTTTGTTTCTTTTGTTAGATTGATTCCTAGATACTTCATTTTTTTGGATGCTATTGTAAAAGGAATTTTTTCCCTTATTTCTCTTTCTGTCTGTCTGTTATTTGTGTATAGAAAGGCTATTGATTTTTGGGTATTCACCTTGTATCCAGATACTTTACTGAATCTGTCAATTAAGTCTAGAAGTTTTTTGGTGGAGTTTTTTGGATCTTCAATGTAGAGTATCATATCATCAGCAAATAATGATAGTTTAACTTCTTCCTTTCCTATCTTTATTGCTTTAATTTCTTTCTCTTGTCTAATTGCTGTGGCTAATGTTTCCAGAACTATATTGAAGAGAAGTGGCGATAGTGGGCATCCTTGTCTTGTTCCTGATTTTAACATGAAGGTTTTCAGTTTTTGGCCATTCAATATGATGTTGGCTGATGGTTTTTCATAAATAGCCTTTATTAAATTGAGGTATAGACCATCTATTCCAATTTTTTGCAGGGTTTTTATCATGAATGGGTGTTGAATTTTATCAAATGCTTTTTCTGCATCTATTGAGAGGATCATATGGTTTTTGTCCTTGACTTTGTTAATATAATGTATTACATTCACTGACTTTCGTATGTTGAACCACCCTTGCATCTCTGGAATAAATCCGACTTGGTCATGATGGATGATCTTCTTAATAATCCTCTGTATTCTGTTTGCTAGTATCTTATTAAGGATTTTTGCATCTATATTCATTAAGGAGATTGGTCTGTAGTTCTCCTTTTTGGTTGTATCTTTCTCTGGTTTGGGAATCAGAGTGATACTTGCTTCCAGGAATGAATTTGGAAGTATAGCTTCTCTTTCAATTTCATTGAAAAGTTTGAAGAGTAATGGTAGTAGTTCTTCTCTAAATGTCTTGTAAAATTCAGCAGTGAATCCATCAGGGCCTGGGCTTTTCTTTGTTGGTAAGTTTTTAATTACATTTTCAATTTCACTGATTGTGATTGGGGTGTTTAAAATGTTTTTATCTTCTTCGTTCAACTTTGGTAATTCATAAGTATCTAGAAATCTGTCCATTTCTTCTGTGTTTTCCATTTTATTAGAGTACAGGTTCTCAAAGTAGGTGTTCATGATCCTCTGGATTTCTTTCGGATCTGTTGTGACTTCGCCTTTTTCATTCCTAATTGCATGGATCTGAGCCTTTTCTTTCCTTTTTTTGATAAGATTAGCTAAGGGTTTGTCAATTTTATTTATTCTTTCAAAAAACCAGCTCTTTGTTTCATTTATTTTTTGTATCGTTTTCTTAATTTCAATTGCATTGATTTCTGCTCGGATCTTTATAATTTCCTCTCTTGTTCGAGCTTTGGGTTTTTCTTGCTCTTGTTTTTCTAGGAGTCTAAGTTTCATCGTTAAGTTGTTTATTTGAGCCCGCTCTGTTTTCCTAGTGTGGGCATTCAATGTTATGAATTTTCCACGTAGAACTGCTTTCATTGTGTCCCAAAGATTCCTGTATGTTGTATTGGCATTCTCATTTATTTGTAAAAACTGTCTAATTTCTTCTTTAATTTCCTCTGTAATCCATTGATTGTTTAGGAGAGTGTTGTTCAGTTTCCATGTGCTTGTGAAGTTTCTATAGTTTCTTGTGCTATTGATGTCTAGTTTGATTGCACTATGATCTGATAATAAACAGGGGATGACTTCAATTTTTTTGCATTTATTTAGACCTGTTTTGTGAGCCAGTATGTGGTCTATTTTGGAGAATGATCCATGTGCAGCCGAAAAGAATGTATATTCTGGTTTTTGGGGGTGGAATACTCTATAAACATCTATTAAGTCCATGTGTTCCAAAGCTTGGTTCAGTTCTATTATTTCATTGTTGATTTTCTGCCTAGTAGATCTGTCAATTTGTGATAGTGGGGTATTTAAATCCCCCACTACAATTGTATTAGTGCTTATTTGGTTTTTCATGTTACTTAATATTTGTTTTATATAGTTGGGGGCATTTATATTTGGTGCATATATGTTTATGATTGTCAGCTCTTCCTCTTGAATTGTTCCCTTTACAAGGATGTAGTGTCCTTCTTTGTCTCTCTTAATGAGTTTTGGTTTGAAATTTACTTTATCTGAGAATAAGATTGCTACCCCTGCTTTTTTCTGGACTCCTGACGCATGGAGAATTGTTTTCCATCCTTTCACTTTCAGTCTATGGACTTCCTTTTGCACTAGGTGTGTTTCTTGTATACAACATATTGTTGGATTTTGCTTCTTAATCCATTCTGCCAATCTGTTTCTCTTGATTGGTGAATTGAGGCCATTAACATTGATGGTTACAACTGATATATTTTGACTTATTCTTGTCATGTTTTTGTCCATTTGTTGACTCTTTTTACTTTTTCTCCCATCTCCTTTTAGTTTCTTGCCTTGCCTATTTGATTTGGTCTGTTGGGCCTCATGTTATTGTGAATTTCGTTGTCCTTTTCTAGGATATTGTTTAGAATTCCTTGCAGTGCTGGTTTGGTGTTCATGAAATTTCTCAGGTGCTCTTTGTCGTGGAAGTATTTTATTTCCCCATCTATTTTGAAAGAGAGTTTTGCAGGATACAAAAGTCTAGGTTGGAGATTCTTTTCTTTTAGGACTTGGAATACCTCACTCCAGGCTCTCCTTGACCTAAGGGTTTGTGTTGAAAAGTCTGCTGTGATTCTAATGGGCTTCCCTTTGCATGTGATTTGTTTCTTTTCTCTTACTGCTTGTAGTATTTTGTTTTTCTGTTGGATTTCTGGAATCTTGATTATTATATGTCTAGGTGTAGATTTTTTTTGATCGTGGCTAGTTGGGGTTCTATATGCCTCACTTATCTGTATGTCTAATTCTTCCCTTCTGTTTGGGAAGTTTTCTGTCATTAATTCTGTGAAGAGCTTTTTTATATCATTTGTGTTTTCTCCTGTTTTTTCATGAATTCCTATCAGTCTTATGTTATTTTTCTTTGTATCGTCTAGGAGTTGTTGGATTGATTTCTCATGATCCCTTACTGTTTTTAATAGACCTCTTTTTTCACGGTCACTGACTGCTATCCTATCTTCTATATCTGAAATTCTATCTTCGCAATCTTTTATTCTGTTTCGTACACTTTCAATAGAGTTTTTAATCTCCTGGATATCTGTTTGAATCTGTTTTATGGATTCCATTTCTTTCCTCTGTTGGGCATTCATTGTTTCCATGTCTTTCTTATGCTGAGTCTTCATGGCTTCTATCACAGTCTTGAGCTCATCTATTTTTTTCTCAGTTTCTGCTCTAGAGTCTCGAATCATGACTTCTATTTTGCTCATCATCTCTCTGGCTAGCTGGGAAATTATTTCTGATTTGAATTTTTCTAGAGCCTGATTGATCAATTTTGTTACCTCCTGTGCTATGGGTCCAGGGAGTCCTGTTGGTTCACTATCAGACTTTTCATCCTCATTTGTCCTACTATTTGCTATTGGTGAACTGGATATTTGTTTTTGTGTCTTGCTTAAGTGTTTTCTCATTTTTATTTTTATTGTTGGGTTGTCCTTCTTTAATTTCTGGGTATTACTTAAATCTTCCTAATATAGTTGCGTTTTAGCTTTTGAGTTTCTAATGACTCATAGACATTCTCGTTTTCATAATATCAGAGAAAACAACTCTTTAAATCAATCACCACTCTTTGTCCCAATTGATACATTCAGCAGCCCAATAGGATCAGGCACAGCTTGCCAACTGACCACTTATGGTAGTCATTAATGTATCACCTTTAACTCATGTGAATTAGATTAATTTCAAGAAGCAGCTCATAGTATGTTTGCAGTGAATATTCTTTTCAATATGGCATCTTTACCATTTAGGATGGGGGGTTCGACTTAGAACAAGAGGATTAGATAAGTGAAAGAATTAGAGCAGGTTTGAAGTGAATCCAGAGGTTGTAGAATTACCTTACTATCTTTACAAAGCTATTAAGTTCAGGGGGGATAGAGAGAGTGCAGGAATAAGGACAGGAATATATCCCCTTAACAGTAACAGGCGCTTGCCTTCCCTTGAAGGTACAGAGCCATGAGTGAGGTAAAATGACTGGAGAAAAGAACATAAAGAGAAACCCGTCCTAAAAACAAAAAATAAAAAAAGAAGTCTGAGTTCTTCAGGAACTGGAATAAAAAGGGAGATGAGGGACACTATGGTGGAGCAAGAGACTGAGTTGGAGAGACAGGACAGAAAAAAGAAAGAAATTTTAGGGTGGAAAGAGGAAAAAAGAGACAAGAGAGAGGGAAAGAAAAAGAATTTGAAGGTCCTCTTTCAGGCTATCTCTGATCTCATATTATACCACATGCACAGTCATATGCGGAACCCAATCCCCTGGTTATAGCTAGCCAATGGCTGTTCCTCACGACTGAGACTGAACACAATCTACAAAGCCTAACTTTAGTTTCCTTACCCTCAGGGTTGAACTCCACTCCGTTCTATTACAGGTTTCCCCTGCCCTTTCTTTAAAGATGATCAAAGTTCGGAGCTCAGAAAACTACCCTTCATGGGAACCTATGCCTCTGCAGAGTTGGTCTAAGGACTGGCCCGATCAGGAGTTTTGAGAACGGGGGGGGGGGTCGTGTGGGTGTTTCAAGGGCGCCCGCGCGGCTACCTTCCTTCCTGGGTCTGTTGTCGCGCAGGCCGGGAGCTCACGCGCACGCCGCCGGGTGATCGCAGACAGGCAGGTAGGCAGGCAGCTGAAAAAAACCCCCTCTGGGGTCCTTGGGTCCTTCCTGGGTCTGTTGTCACGCAGGCCGGGAGCTCCCGCGCAGGCCGGGAGCTCGCGCGCACGCCGCCGGGTGATCGCCGAAAACCATCTCTTGATTGTTACTCCGTCAGAACTGTGTGGACTCTGTGACATCTTTGGTTTTGGTAGTTCGGTTTTCCTAATGACTTAGCTAATGTGCCATGAGAGATCAAACTCTGCAGTGTATAACAATATACAGGTGTGAGTTAGTGGCTTATATAACTTATATAACACCTTAACAGCAATTGAAGATACTGATACTGATATGATATGAATAGTCTCATAAGGAAAATATGCCACCAAATTTAAGGCTGAAAAGGCTCTGCAATAACTGTTTAAAAAGAATCACAAGTTTTCTTACATTTGCAGTATATGTATTAAGAATTGTGTACAGACAAAACATTTCTGACCTGATCCTCGACGCAACCAAACTCATGAAAAGATGTATTTAGAGCACATTTTTTATAAAAGGAAAAAATTTTAAAGGACTTATGTATATTGCCATACAGGATCAAAATGAAGGAACAACACAGGATGCATTTATCTGAATATCAGAAGAATTTTCTGGCAGTGGAAGATGTCAGATTGAGAAGTATAATCTGATGAGTTGTGATATTTGATTGGACAAAGAATTAAAACATCCATCACTGAAAATCATCGTTCTCCTACAGGGAAGTAGACTACCTAACATAATGGATATCAGTGATATACACCATCTGGTTACTAGCTGAAACCAGTAATGCCAAGGACAGATACTTCCAGTAACATTTGCCCATGTGACATTATGACCCAAGATTGCCATAAATAGCAAAATTACCATAAATCTAAAAAACAATATACACATTATTGGGATGGAATTTATTTTTGCTCCCTGCTCACATTCCCTGTATGTATATAGAAAATCAAGTTTCCAACAGATTCAAAGCCCTGAAAACATTCACCTATTTAGGATAGAATGTGATTTGAGAATTACAGAATACAACAGGCATTGACATTCTCTGACAATTTTCACACAAGTTAGCTATCTATCAGCTATAAAGTTAGTTGTCCATTCTGCTGTGCTCCCTCTCCTCTTTTTTTTTAACTTTTTAATAAATTCTAAAAATTTTGCATATTTCCTTGTGTGGCTCATATGTTCATGTCACCAAGTAACCTGGGAAAAAATAACTTAAGGAAGGAAAGATTTATTTTAGTTCCTGATTCCAGAAAGTTTAGTCCTTGGTTAGCCAGAGCCAGTGCCTTAGGCCTGAGGAGAGGCAGAAATATCCTGACAGAAGGCTGTGGTAAAGCCTCATGGAAACCCAGAAGCAGAGAGAGGTGAAAGGCCAAAGAAAAGGCCAGGGTTAAGATCCACCTTTCAGTGTCACATCCCCACTGCCCTACTTCTTCTAACTGGGCCCCACTTTCAAAGAATCAATTAGCTATGAACTCGTCAATGAATTGATTCAGTTTGTCGGTTAGCACCCTCATGAATCAGTTGCCTCTGCTGGCCCCGCCTCTGAATATCACTGTAATAGGGGTCAAGCCCCGGTACATGAGTCTTTGGTGAGCGCTTCATATTTAAGCCATAACATTCCCATACACCAGGCAATGTCGAGGAAAACAGATGAGTTCTGCTCTCTTGGACTCTGTGGTCCTCTAGCCGATGGAATACGCATGAAGTCAATTTAACAACTGATAAATTGTAATTATCTGTTTGGTTGTTTTTACTCTGCATCAAACTGAGAGAATTTTGGGCAAAGACCATGCCTTACATATCTTGACGTTTCCAGAAACGAGCAGACTACCTAACAAACAGATGAGCATGTAAAGCTGTTTTATGGGATAAATGAAAGAAAAAAGGAAGGAAAGGAGTGAGAAAGCAAGGAAAGGAGGAGGAAGATGAAGTCCTGTGGTTTCTCTTGAAAGAATGCCACCATTTCATCAATTAAGTAGAAATCAAAGCTTCAGAAAAATATATGTTTCCATCAAGTCTACATGAAAATAGCTTCTTTCCATCAAAAAGCATATATTTTAAGCTTAGTTTCAGGAAACCAGCCTCTTGTTCCTGACTTTACTATGAAATTATCTCACATAGAGGAGTCATCTAACATTTGTATGCTTTGTTTTATCCTCTTATAAACAGCAATCATCCTTCCTAGTCATGGGTAGAAAGAATTAATTGAAACATGCAAAGGACTTCAGGTGAAAAATACTAATTTCTGAATAAGCCCAACTGGTGTTGGTATCTTTCACGGAGGGACAGGAAGCCAATACTAATGTTGAGTACTTGTGAAAAAACCGAGTTTAACTTCCTCCCCCACCGGGAATAGGGGTCTTACATGAACCCATGGCCCCTGGAAGGGGCATCACTTCCCAGACTCAGTCTCCTGCTCAGAAAAAGTGGGACCTGCACCAAACCACCTACACTGGCTGCAAGGAAGTTTTTTCTTTTTTTTATATCCACTGAAATATAATTATAAACTCAACCATAACATTTCCTTGACTTTGCCCTAAAACATTGATTTGGTATTTCTAAAATTATTCTGTGATCTGTATTTATGACATCTCTAATGACATCTTCTTATGTACTGAAACTGCAATGTTAATTTGAGAACCACACCCTCATCCTGTCCAGGAATCCAAAGCCATGGCCACCACAGAGGGATAAGGGGCCTTAAAGAAAGCAGTGAAAGATCCACAAGCAGTGACTTGGTCCCATCCACTGACCTGCACAGGTATATAACTAATCCACACAAGCCAAAGCATTTTTTGGCCGAATCTAATTGATAGCAACTATACCGGTATCTTGATAAAAATGATAATGACTAGAATTTATGAAGTGTCTATCTTGAAGCAAAGCCCATACTGAGCTCTTTTCATTATTATCTTAATCCTCAAAACAGTTTTATAGGCCGGGTGTGGTGGGGCACACCTGTAATCCCAGCACTTGGGAGGCTGAGGCAGGAGGATCGCTGTGAGTTCGGGACCAGAGTACAATTTTTATTCTCCATTTTACACATGAGGAACATATAGGACTGTGAAATCAACTTGGGCTCTGGCTAAATTAATCAGAAGTTGAGTAACTAAAAGAATTTGCAGGAAGATTTAGACAATGAAGCTTGAATGGGATCAGAAGAGAGCAGAGCCCAGTCCACAGGCTGTCCTGGAAAGACACTGATCCCAGCTTCAGCAGGCCCTTCCTCCCTGCTCCTGACTCCCACACTGGGCCAGAAAAATTCTCTATCTGACCCTGTGCTTTATTTAATTTCTTCAAAGCTAGGAGAGCTTGTCAGAAGCTGTTTTTAAGTGTCTCTATAGTAGCTGGCAAAAGCAGGAAAAGGATGTATCTACTCTGCTCACTCCGACCCACTTTCAGCTTCTGTAGTGGGAAATAGAATCATCCCCACTTATCTGTGAGCAAAATAGCCCAAAATCTGAAACCAAAGATACTAAACCTATATATACATACTATGCCATTTTATATCCATATATACAGCTCTGTAATAATGTTTAACTGAAAAATTAGATACATTAAGAGTATAACAATATAAAACAGAACAATATAACCATATGCTATAACTGGTTATTTAAAGCTTTTAAATTCCTTATTTCTGCAATTTTCCATTCAATATTTTTAGCATAGTTGACTGTAAGCAGCTAAATCTGTGGAAAACCAAACCCCTCATGAAGTGGCTCCGTTCTATGCTCTTCTGTGCTAGAAATAATCTTTACATTCCTTCCTCCCCAAATGAGGAGCCAATTTTAACTGCCTAAGAAGACATTTACAGGCAGAAGTATCATTGTCCTGTCCTTTTTTGGTCCCCTAAGCACAAACTTCTCCCCTACTCCTATTGCAACTTTTCTACTGTATTGATTCTAATCTACAGAGTAAAATGTCACCTAAAAGACTTACGGAGTGTGCCTAGAAGCAGAAATGAAGCTTAAGCCAGCAAAGAAACACTGGTTTATAACCTGTCTTTCTTTCAAATAAACCAGTTGACGTTAATATCTTTTCTCTCATTCTCTTTGGATTTCTCCTATTCTTCCACCAAATGGCAGTTTCTCAGGAAATACAATATTGCATGTATCTGTTCATTTCCACATTGGTAGATTACTCTGAACCTTAATGAATGAGCCTCTAGAAAATTATTCATTTTTTAAATATTTTATGGCCCCCACTTTATAGATTCATTACCAACTCTTGGAACTTATAAATACTAACATGGGGTGATGCCATCATCTAGCATCAATAACGGATTGTTTTATTTTTTAATGATTTTTTGTGCTATCGATTGTAAATAGGTTTAATCTGAAGAGCCTTAAGCTCTTTCCATTAAAAATAAAAGCAGTCAAAGACTCAATGGGGAAAAAACACTTTTAAATATATTTATGCTTGCACGTACCCTAGCGATCTCAATGAAATGAATTGATGTTAGTAGCCTCATATACAGTAGAAAATGTTCCTAAGGATGAATTTTTGTGTAGTACATTAAAAAATCATTCCATATAATTCCTACAGTAAACAAATAGTAATAACACAAAAACATCTGTACCTCTAATTTATGGGTAATGCATCAAAAATGAATCTACATTGCAAGTCAAGTCTAAACAGAAAACTGTACCATATTATAATAATAGTAATTAATAATAATAATAATAATAAACAATAATAAAAACCCACTGCCAACAACAGTAACAAGAGCAGAAGAGTGCGTGACAGAGGAGCTGGAAATGGAAACATGTCCAGGAGAAGCCAAGGTGAGAAATAGCAGAAATAGCCTTTGGTGGTTACTGAAAAGCCAAGGACCACAATGGACCCATTTTCTAGGTATAGAGTGAAAGGAGATGCATAGAGATGTGCTATGTGATTCCATTGTATGAAGCTTAAAAACATCAGTAAACAAATAGTAATAACACAAAAACATCTGTACCTCTAATTTATGGGTAATGCATCAAAAATGAATCTACATTGCAAGTCAAGTCTAAACAGAAAACTGTACCATATTATAATAATAGTAATTAATAATAATAATAATAATAACAACAATAATAATATAATAAAAGGCCAGGAAAACCACATAAGGCATTCTATGTTAAACGCTTTGAAACAAAAAAGTAAAACAGTAAACCAGCTTAATCAAAGGAAAGAATAAAACATCTCAAAGCAATGAATAGAAAAATCAGTCCCTATCCCAGCATGGTGCCTCATGCACAAAATCCCAGCACTCTAGAGGCAGAGGCAGGTGGATCACAAACTGGAGCCCAGCCTGGGCAATTTAATCACTTAACAGGAGCCTGTCTCAAAATAAAAAGTGGAAAAAGGACAGGAAGGTTTGGGATGTAGCTAAGTGCAAGGCACTGTGTTTAATCCCTGGTGTCAGTTAAAAAAAAATAAAATAAATAAAAAAGTAATTCCGTGCTACAGTTTCCACCTGAAATGTCCTCCAGAGGCCCATGTGATAAAGGGTTTCTTCCCCCAACCCGGGCACCATGGAGAGGTTACAAAACTCTAAGAGGTAGGATCTATTTGGATGTCTTCTGGTTACTAGGGGTGTGTCTTGAATGGGACAGTGGGACTCCAATCCTTCTTTTTCCTCTTTTTTTTTTTTTTGTTCCTAGCCATGAGATGAGTGGCTTTGCTCCACCATGAGATGCTACCACAGCAAAGGACTCAACAGCCATTGAATGAAATCTCTAAAACTGTGAAACCAAACAAAGGTTTTTCTCTTCAGAAACTGACTTTCCTCATATACTTCTCAAATAACAGAAATTTGCTTAACGTAAGTTCATTTATTAGTAACTATTTCACTGTAACAAAAGTCTAATTTCAAACAGAAAATAGAGTCCTTTACCTACAGTGTAGTCTCTTCTCCATTTTACCTTTATTATGTCTTTTTTAAAAGCAGAGTCAGCTTTCCTGTGGCTGGGACAGAATATCTGACACCCACAACTTGAAGAAGTCTAAAATGGCTCACAGTTCAGGAGATTCCGTTTGTGGTTGACTGGCTCTGGGGCAGGAACATCATGCTGGAAGGGCCTGGCAATGGAAACTGTTTGCTTAATGGCATCCAGGAGGCAATGAGAGAAGGCAAGAGCTGAGAATCTTATGGGTCACGTTATCAACGGCCCCCTTCCCACCAGGCTTGACACCCTACCAGTGCGTACAGCCATGAACTCATCAATGGGCTTAATTCAACGTTGATTATAGGAGCCTCATGATCTGAGCACCTTCCAAAAGCCAAGTAGTAAAAATACAATAGCAATTTTAAGATTCAGAGAAAGTCCTGAGGAACTTTAGAGGAGGAAGAAGCTTCATTCTGAGCAGAGTTTTCATTTCAATTTTTAAATTAAAGTCAAATTCTGTACTGTCTTGTGAATTGATGTTTGCTCTCCTATGGAAACAATCTGGACCTGGGTTATGCATTAACTTGCAAGTATAAAGCATCTTAAATGATCAATCTGGGGAGATGGAAAAATCACATAAATTCTAAGAGTTTTAGAAACAATTCTCAAGAGTGACATCTTATCCTACAAATCCTACATTATAACGCCACACCATCACTTTATGGCATGTAAATCTTAGGAACTATAAGGGAAGGTTATAAATTGCTTGATCTCATAAGATAGCCAGCTGTCCTTGGGCAGACCTTTCTACATCTCGGTTTCTCAACTATAACATAAGGAAGTTAAGCTCAGAATCTCTATGATCATTTCAAGGCCTAATATCCTGAGATTCTAAGACTATTCGTGTGGGCCACTTTTCATATAACCAATTTTCATTCCATGAATAAATGCTGTCAGGTTTCCTACTCTGCAGAAAGGGACTCTACTGAAGTAATTGGATCCCCATGGAAAAGCAATGCCTTGTGTATGTCCCGCACCTCATAAATAGTCTGCTCTAAGCATTCGTGGATCCTGTGCCAACTAATGAAAGACTTGGAATCTCCTTATTTGCTCAAAACAACATTTTTTCTTAATAGAGATACAGAGATTATGTTCATTTGCAAGCTCCTCGTGCCAAATTAAAAAAACCTAATCTTAAAACTACGCCGAGTCTTGACGAAAGTGGTATTTGTACACAAGGATTGTATGAGTGTCAAGACAGCAGAATAATTGAACAAATTATAATAATAGAAATTCTAATATGAAGCTTAAGGGTCTGTTTGCTTACATGATACATTTTTGTCTCCATCCCCAACAAACCCTCAAACTACCTGCAAAGTCTGTGACTATTTTTGTTATTGCTGTTATTGATTGCATATTTAAGGTGAGATCACATAAAAAGCCAAACCCCATATTAAGGTGGTGTGGAACAACACAGCAAAATAGCATGGGGTGGCCACTTAATTTGCACTATAAGTATTCCAAGTAGTGTTCACTGTCTTCTATTTCTAATATATGTTAGCATAGGCTCTCTACTCTTTTACACTGTAAATTAAAATCCATGCCTGATTTATCTTAGTTCTGTCATTCTGTCTCCAGCATTGCTACTCCTCAGACAGTAGGTGCCCGATAAATATTTCATAAGTGATTTTATGGACATAGATATATCTAAGCAGAGGAGAAGCATGAATCCCCTTAGCAATAACTCAATCTTAATATGCAATTCGCATGTAGCTAACTCTAGGGGATTTAAAGTTTTGGTCGTTTATGAAATATTTTGGCACTTTTGAAATTAATATTCTGTTTATGTTTTGTTATGTGTTTATCATTATTGTCCATCAGGCCCTGAAACCTCAAAGGTTTTGGCTGTTTCTCCTGTTTAATTCCCAGTAGGAAACTAAACTGAAGAATTTTGGGTGCTTAAGGCCATGCCAGTGTCTCCGTTCTAATGATGTCATGTGTCTGAACAAGGGATGGAATGAAAGGCAGTCCCTGTTTCCTCTGCTCTCCTCCTAATGATGCAGAAAGAATTCGTTTTTCACTTGAAGAAAATGTGTGTGAAGTAAAATGACCCTGAATTTATTGCATAATGAAAAAAATTAAGCAGTATTACATGTATGGCAAAAGTGCCACATGATTGGCATGATGGCTAAAAAATTTTTGAATCACATTTTGAACTTTTTGGCGCTCTATGCTGATAGTAATTTTCAAAGACTAAAAGCACAATAGCACATGTTCCTCCCAATTTATATTACATATTAGCAAGAATTCATCTGCAAATCTCATCATCATTTCTCGGGGGACATGAAACAAGCATCAAATATTCACTCTATGATTCCTCTACATCATAATGAAGTTACCCTTTTTCCTCCAAATTAGCCCATTTATCCAGTGTCCCCAGGGTTTCCATGCAATAGTTTCATGGAGAAGTGCTTTTTATTTCTCTCAGGTTTTGAGACGATCAGATCACAGTTGAGAACATTATTAGCAGTGAAGTTAGAAAAAGTCAGGCTGTTCATCATCAACTGAGCAGTGAATCTTTCTTACTTTTTATCTGTGTAATGAGAAATGAGAAGGGAAGAAATACCACTGGGAGTATTTGAACAATATTCGAATGATAAGATAATACTTTTTTCTCCTTTTCCCAAGCATGAGACAATAAACAAACATGGCAAATGGAGCTCTGCCTAAGAACTTAATTTGAAGAAGGTTAAGAAGAGTCATAATTGTAAAGCTCCTGACAATTCCAGGGTAGAGATCGAGATAGATGGTTCTTTCTTTAAGGAAACAACAGCATCGTGTTTCCATAAGACAAGAAAAAAGGAGGATCACATTGTTTTAGAAAATGAAGTGGGTATGTTCCAACCTTAAAAGAGCAGTTCAGTAACACCTCTGCTTTCTTTCCTACTACTTTAATTAGGTTAACGCGGCTACAGTCTTGAAGGTGACTGTGTATAATAAACAACTCTAATTACCACATTGCAACAGGACGAAAATGATACAATGTAAGCTGCTCAGAGCGACAACCCTGAAAGAGTCTGGAGCCATATTTCTTCAGCTGGACAGCATGCTATGAAGAACCGGAACAGCACCCTCTTATCAAAGGTGGTCACAGAATGCCATCAAATAAACAAATAAATAAGAACAGCATTCCAGGACTAGATAAAATTCAGAGAATGATAAGGAAATGAGGAGAAAAGAAAACTCTAAAACATTCCAGAGACCGAGACCAGATGATCACTTAGAAAGGACAACATTCAATTAAAATCAAGTTTACAATGCCACCCATGATATAAGAAAAGATTAAAATTACTATAAGCAAAGTGCTGTGGGACAAAAAGGCTCCCATCACAGAATTGTACAGACAGGTAAATGACAGGATAAACTAAGTACACAAGGTCTCAGAGGACTTCGCATGTTTCTGAAATCAAAGAGGATGTTACATCTCATAGGAAAGATAATATAAAGTAAATAACGGGTATAATTGGTGTATCTTCTTGTGTCTGAGTTTTCTGTCCATTTTAATAGTTTTTTTTTTCCTATTGACTTGTATGAGTTCCTTGCATATTTTGTATATTAACCCTTGTGACACCGTGAAATGTATGTTGGGTCGTATCTCATATTTTCTGGTAGAATCCTTGGAATCAGCAAAGTGAAAAGTATCTCCTAATACATTCATGAGTGGATCGATGGCTGGCAACCCCTAAGTGTCCCCAGGATGAGGGCTAAGTCACGGGACCCACCAAGGCATGATTATCAGGTTTATACTTTCAGTCCCACCTGCAGTTTATAGGGAGGGGAGAAGGGATGAAGGCTAAGCTGACCAACAGTGGCCTATTATTTAATCAGTTGATGGATGAAGCGTCCCTAAAAACTCAAAAGAACAGCGTTCCAAGAGGTCTGGGTAACAGAACATGTAGAGATTCCAGAGGGTGAGGTACCTATGGAAATCAGAAAAGCCCCTCATCTCTTCCCCCATATCTTACTCTATGCATTTCTATCTCTGTGCTTTGCAATATTCTTTTTTTTTTCAGCTTTAATTGAGTTTATTGGTACATTTTAGGGATACAGTACAGTTACATTCATTGTTGGGATCATGTACCTCTACATGGCGAGTCTTGATTCTCATTTTTTCCCCTTACCTCTGCCCTCCCTTCACCCCCTCCTCCCCTCCCCATCTACAAACAGTTTATTTTCATCTTTTCATTCTCTCACATTTTTTTCTTTTCCCTTTTTACTCTTCCCCTACCCATCCTACCTTCCCTGCACCTTATTGAAATCCGGTAAACGTGTTTTTGAGTTCTCTGAGCTGTTTAAGCAAATTAATCAAACCTGAAGAGGGGCTTGTGGAAAATCATTTCTAGCAAGTGAGATATACAGGTAAAATAACCTGGGGCTTGTGACGGGCATCTGAAGTGAGGAGTGCGGTGGCACTGGCACCTGAGCCCTCAACCCATGGCAGCCGACACTGTCTCCCATAGACAGTATCACAAGTGCATTGTTTTATAAAACACCAGGTGGTGCCCACTGCAGAACTGATTGCTTCCTTGCTAGTGGGGGAGAAATCCCCACACCTTTTGGAGTCATAAAAGTCCCCTGTGTTGTTTGCTGTGGTGTGAAAAAAAGAGTAACAAATAATTTATTTTTTCCTAGACACATACCCCTTATCAGATACAGAATTTGTAAATATTTTCTCCCTTTTCACAGGATGTCATTTCATTTTGTTGATTGTTTTCTTTGCTGAATGGAAACTCTTTAGTGATATAGTCCCAAACTGTTACTTTTGTGGCCTGTATTTTTTCCAGAGAAGACATACAAATGGCCAACAGAGTTATGAAAATGTGCCCAACATCCCTAATCATGGGAGAAATCCAACCTGAACTACAATGAGGTATCTACCACCTCAATACTTGCTAGGATAGTTACAGTCAAAAGGTAATCGTTGGGGAAGTTGTGGAGAGAAGGAGGCCTTTGTTGGGGGGAATGTCTTCACTATGAGATACAGTGTGGACTTTCCTCAAAATATTAGGAATGAAACTAGTATCCAGCATATACTCTTCTGAGCATGTCTTGGGGGGAGAGAGAGAGGGAAGGGGGGCAGAGAGAGAAGAGTCTAGAATCTCATGTTTATTACAGTGTTTTTTGCAGCAGCAAAGATGTTCCCCATTCCAGTGTCCCTCCATAGATGAATGAATAAAGATGATGTAGAATACGATGGAGTGTTATTCAATCCTTAAAAAGAAAGAAATCTTGTCGTGTGTAGCCATGTGGGTGAACCCGGAAGACCTTATTTTGAGTGAAATTATCCAGTACTCTATGATCTCACTTATATGTGGAATCTAAAAGTGTTGAACTCGTAGAAAGGAAAGTGGTGTTTGCCAGAAATGTTGGGATGGGGAAAATGGGAGGATGTTGGTCCCAGGTCATTAAGCTTTCAGCCATAAGATGAATCAGTTCTGGAGAGCTAGTGTACATCATGGGGAGCATAACTAAACATGACGTGCATTATGCTTGAAATTTGCTGAGTAGATCTTGAGTATTCTTGCTACAAGAAGGGGGAAAAAGATGAATATTAAGGTACCCTGTGCATGCTAGGCAAGTCCTCTACCATTCAGAAAACTGCTTTAGAATTTCTTTTAAATTAGTAATTTTAATATGGTTGTCACAATAAATAGTGAAAGGCAGTAACGAAACAATATTGAAAATCCATTAGTAAGTTGTAGTCATATGATAATGGAGAATAATAGGGGAAAAGCAGAATGGGGTGAAAATATGTTAAGGTATGTGTTTTATTGTACATGACTAAGTTCAAGAATTTGCGAATGGGCTTAATAAATTGTGTTCATCCAGGTTTGGTGGTCCATGCCTGTAATCCCAGCACTGTGGGAGGCTGAAGCAGGAAGACTGCAAATTCGAGTGAGAATTGTCTCAAAATTTAAAATTTTTAAAAAGGATGGGAATATAGCTCAGTCCAAAGCCCTGGGTTTCATCCCTTATACTGAAAGGAAAAAGCATGTAAAAATACAAGGAGATAAAGAATAGAACATGTAACTTTCAAAAAAGTTTCAAGTTTCAGAAAAACTTTCCTCAGTAAAAGAATATTGTTCTATCCAATGAAATGAAAAACAATGAAGGCAAAAAGTAATACAGAAGTATGCTCAAAATAAAACATTAAATAAAATGTGAAATGTGACTCATCTAGGAAATAAGTTATACCCTCACAAAACAGACTTTCAGATCTAATTAAAAACAAGACAATGAAAAAGAAAAAGAAAAGACGGGGAAAAGGAAAAATATGAATGACATTAAGAACCATTAACGCCTACACAAACACAAATCAGAAAAGACTGTCTACCCTCTTAATCTTACTAATTCCAGGTGCAATAACAAAATGTAAAATAAAAGAAAGAAGATATTTACCAAAAATAAGATTTTTAGATAATATAAATGCTATGTGTAATAAAAATATAAATAAATTTGAAGGACTATTTTTTATTGAGTATATAATACAGTTACATTCATCATTGGGATCTTGTACCTTTACATGACATATCTTGGTTCTAAATTTTTTCCCCATTCCTGTGGCCTCCCTTCACCCCTTCCAACCTCCCTATTTACAAAGAGTTTGTCCATTTTTTTCCTTTTCTCTTATTTTTTTCTTTTCCCTTGTTACCTTTCCCCTTCCCCTCCCACTTCCCCTACACCTTTAGACATTTTCTTCCAATTAAAGGACTATTTTTTGAAGGACTATTAAGATTTACATATTTCTGAAACCTGAATATACAAGTGATGGATTTATTGTTTTGATTTAATTATTCCACAGTACACACAAACATCAAAACACTATGTTGTACTTCTGACATCTGCTGTTTTCATGTCAATTTAAGAATAAGAAATTACCAAGTATTGCTCTCCAAAAACCACACCGTAAAAACAGGAATCAGTGAAGCAATAGTTTTGTTCACCAAAAATTTCAGAGTGAATCTTAGATACATACATGGGTGATAGCTGAAAGACTACACAACAAAGGGATAAACACGGTGCTTCTGGGGAAGAGAAACTGGTAACTGAGATTTATTGCTTGCCCTTTTGTATGTTTCAGAATTTTGCCCTGTGCACATACACGCTGATCAAGTCAAGAGTTTACAGGTAGCAAGTAGGTCAATTAAAATGTCTGAAATAAGAACACACATCACTTAATGGGTTCCCAAAGTTATAAGCATTTGAAAAGTAAAAGGGTGATATGAGTTCTAGCCCCCTCAGACTACGTTGTTCTCAGAAGCAGACAAATGATTAAAGAACGCAGTCGTTTAGATCAGGGACCATGTACCAAACCCACCACCCTGCCTGTGTTTGCACGTGATCGTGTACAGGAACACACGAAGGCTCGTTCAACTACATGCTCTTTGCGGCTGCTCCATTAGCAGCATTGATTCAAAGTGACAGTGACCTCATCATGGCCCGAAAGCCTAAAGTGCTGCTCACTCTCGGTCCTTCACGGAAAAAAGACTATGGACGTCTGCGTCAGATGGTGGGAGGTGGAAGTTTACGGTTATGCCTTCAAAAATTATTGTAATATCCCATGAAAATCTCTACAAACACATGGTGATAAGGAAGGGAGAATGGCAGGAAATACCACAGGCAGCAGATGATGGTCCTGTGAAGACGACAGCGGTGTGACCGCTCTTCCTTTATCTCCTGTACTTTGCTTTCATCTTGTGATATTAATTTTCTGAATTGTGAAGCCTTGAAAACCAGAAAAATCTCAAAAAGGTGATATGAAAACTTCAAGCAACATGAATTCAAATTCAATTTCAGGATGTGTAATTATCTACGTGAAGTATGATAAGCTTTCCTGCACAAAACCGGCCATTTAAATCCCAGAAAGAGAATAAAAACTTCCCGTAATCTGTGAGACACAGGATAATGCCCACCTCATATTTGCATAAAATGTTTAATCTCTGGACACTGTCGTATTTGACCACAGACTAAGGAGGTAGATAAATTTTTATATCTTCTTATACCAGGGTGCAAACAAAGCTGATAAATGAAGCAAATTTTCCCAGGCCAGAGGGATTCTAAATGTCTAAAGTAGGAACAGAAAGGTCAATTTTTGCTAACATCTTTACTGTGCCCACTGACTAAACTCTTTCTTTAGAAATAAGCCTCGGCTCCTCTAATGATGAACAGAATTTAAATACTTGATTTTTTCTTAAACTGCAAAATGATTTTCCTGAGTGGCCTGCAGAAACAATACTGAGTTAAATGATTTTTATGTTCCCTTTTGTATTATCGGTATTTTCAATTAAGCTAAGTAATTATGAACTGAGCTTGCACCGAATGTAACATTTGTTACTGCATTCTTCTGAAGCTAGCATTTTTAAATAAAAAGATTATCAATTTCTCCATTAAAAATTAAATGCTATCCATGTGGGCTATGAATAAAAGAAACCCAAGGGAAAGTAATCCTTATTGTTACATATCTCTCTTGGCTTCAAGTTAGGATAATGTTTTATTTAACTACTTTCTATTTTATAATAATA
This sequence comes from Fukomys damarensis, assembly GCF_012274545.1. Taxonomy (NCBI): domain Eukaryota; kingdom Metazoa; phylum Chordata; class Mammalia; order Rodentia; family Bathyergidae; genus Fukomys; species Fukomys damarensis. The sequence continues at coordinate 20,200,379 of NW_022900922.1, forward strand.
CTGAAATACGATATAAAATGTCATTTTTCAGCATGACAAAACTGCCTAGATATTAGTCATCAACTCCTCGGGCTGACTGAAAGCTCGAGGGGCAGGTGGCTTGCTGAAGGACTGTTAACAATTCTCACTTTCTAAGGAGTAATTTGAAACTCCTGCACCCTCTTCCATGTGACAAAGAATTCTTTTATTCTACTCTTTAGCCTTGGTCAGCAGCATAAGCCCTGTAATGGATGAGGTTTTTCAATATCCGTAAGAATGTTTAATATTTTGTAGCAAATACTTCTGATTATCATACACACACACACACACACACACACACACACACACACACACGCTAAACTTTATTTCATTGTAAAAACTAGCTCTAGCCATTTTCTTTTTTGTTATTTGTTTTTGAAAGCAACCTAGAGGACTGTCTTGGTGTTCACAAGATCTTCATGAACCCTTGTGCTGAGAAAGCCCTCACAGCCAGAGAGCTAAGCTGGAACTTCAAGGGCTCTGGGCATGTGACTCTGCCTTTCCCCCTTCCTTAGAGAAATTTCTTTGAAATCTTGTGTTTAATCTCTTAAACTTATGAAAAAAATTGTTTTCTACTTCTTACTATATATTTATGTCAAATAATACATTTTTAAATTACTTAAGATGCGTTTTAACTGCAGCTGAAGGAAAATAATGCTCTGTTATCCAGCTGCCTCTGGCATCCAATGACAAGTTGGTATTTATCTCCAAAGTTAAATGAACTCCAGGTTGGAAAGCAAGGTCCAACTTGAATCTCAGCTCTTCAGAGGAACACAAAACTATTCACTTAGCCATCTCTATTTCAGTCTGCCCAATGGTAACAAAGCCCAAGCCCCTCCAAATCATTCAGTGGTAGCTTTCTCCTCTCTACACCTTCATCCTGTGGGATTCTCTACCCTTCACAAATACTCCTTGTCTGTAGGTTCAAAGTCCAGTTAATTGTCAGAGTTTCGCTGGAGTCAACAATTTTCTCTGGAATACCCCTTGCTCATTCATGAAAGAAAATCAAGAACTATTTCTAATGAATATTAGACATTTGTAATGACTAGTAGTCTATTTTCTATACTACTGCATCTTCTTCTTCCACAAAAATGTATATTGAATTATAATCATTTGTTTGAATACAAGTTTTCCCTGTGTTATACTGTATAACTTTTCAGCACCCAGGCCACTTTTTGGTAACACAGAGGCTGATACAAAGTTGTACCTCTGTAGGAAAAGGAAATGAAGGACAGAAGGACACTAGCTAATTCATGCATATTGGAACTTTACCACCCTGAGTCAAAGAGTAAAAAATTCCTTCATTTCCAGAACTCATTAATCACATCAAGAAAATTTCAAGAAAAAATTCAAATTAAGAAAATGAGCATAAACATACTATTGGCAGCATTGGATTTTCTTAGCCCTTCCTGGGATGGGAACTGTTAATCCATTCTACTATGGGCACAAAATGATAAGAGTTCACATAATGCCTTACTTGTCTTCCATTTTGAATTAAGTCATCCTCCAAACCCACTGAAAAGCAACTAACGGGCTCCTAGTGTGATCTGGCAGCCTGTGGTGTTAAATAATGTCTAGACTCCTTGTGGTTTTCTGTACTATGTATCACAGTTTAACACATAAGAAAAAATTGAAAAAATTCATGGTAATCCATATAACCACCACATCGTAACTTTCGCAAGAAATGGGAGCCACAAATAAAACGGTGTCATTGCCACCTCAGTCAGAGTTGCATAGCGTTAACCTTATGTAAATGTTTCCTGAGGACAGTTATTAATGCAGCAGTATAATGAGACTTTGTTGGACGTTTTTCTGTAGTCAAATCTCTGGAGACACTTAGTTTGGATTCTGGAGATACTTATTTTCAGTTTACTTGTTACTGCCATTAGGTTTTTTACAGATGAACTGGGCAGTACAGAAAGGCTGAATGTTAAACCTGGTAATATGGAAATCTGCCATCTTGTAGATGAAAAACCCAAGGCCTGATAAGATTCTGATTAACTCCAGTTCCCCAAGGCACTTATTTACAATCAGTGCTTTGTCTCCTGTGGCTATATCTCCTTCTATGTTATGCTAATAGGATAATCCCATCCTATGAGGGTCGTTTGCAACCCTGATATGTATTTTACTTAGACTTAATCTCCCTACTATAATTTTGATATTACATAAGTAATAAAACTCATTTATATTATTTGTGATTCTTACACTAAATCACTCCGTGTCAAAGAATAAATTTTTTTTCTGTATGTAACATTCAAAAAGTGAAGTGGGTTTCTTCTAGAGGACGTTACCTTGGAGACATCTACAGGGCTCCCAACAGCCTTCCTTCTGTGGCACACACTTGCTTTCCATGGGTGATGTTGGGGATGTGTGGAGAGTGAGATGGTTTAGTATTCACAAGGATGACAACATAAAAATGGAGGACTCGATGTATAGATAGCAAAATGAATGAATAGGATGAAGAGAGACAGATCTTTCTCAAAGGGGAAAGGAATCAAGAGATGGAGGAAAGGGAGGGAAAAGTGATGAAAGAAAGGATTTAAGATGTGTTATGTACACGTACCAATCCACACCAAGGAATGGAAACATTATGTACTGCAAACATGTTTAAAAACAAAGGAAGGGGAAAGGGAATCAAGAAATGGATGGGGTGGGAGGGAGAAAAGGGAAAGAGGATGAGAAAGGAATTAAGATGCATTATGTACATGTACCAACTCCCCACAATAAACATATATATTATGTACTATAAACATGTACTAATAAAAAAAGAATAAAATTACTAGCACCCAGATGCAAAGTACAGTTAATTCTCATTCAAAAGGACTGGCAATGATGTGTTCAGATTCATCAAATATTCAGCAGTTTATATAACACTGTTATTCAGAGCTAACTCTTGTAAATTAGGTCAATACGACCTGTAAAGGCAACGTTTCTCCTCTGCGTTGTCACTGTGTCTTGTAAGGGACATCAAAAAATGTGTGAAAGGAAAGTTTCTGATCTTCAGAATGCCTGCACAGTGCTAACTGCATGCAGCAGGTTAGACAGTCTGCTGTAATCAGTCTGCCAAAGAAGTCTCTTCCTACGCAAATGCCAGTAAGTCTTTCCCAAAGAACCACGGAGCCAGGAAGAAAGTACATCTGATGCTCTAGACAACCCAACCCAGTACTGGTGTTCAAAGATGTCATCCTTCCAAGCTATTAAATTGTGCAGCGAGTTAATGCTGAAGAAATACAACACTTTGTTTCCTGAACTTGTTAGTTATTAGCTTTCCTTGTTGGCAGAGAATCTCTTCAAAGCTCATATTATTCAGGGATAAGGTAGTAAGATATGAATTAAGAGCTAGATGTGTGGCGGAGTGGTGGAGTGCTCTCCTAGGATGAGTGAGGCCATGAAGTCAATCTCAAGTGCCAGGAAAAAAAGAAAGAAAGAAAGAAACTTAAGATGGCTATTAGTTGTAACTCCTAAAACTGCCATCTTTTCTAACCAAGCTAGCTTTTGACAGCTATTGTTAAACAAACAAAAAGCTGCCTCAGAGTTATGTTAAACTTGCTTTACCAAAAAAGATACAGCAATGCATGAGCCAACTCTTATGTGAGTGGGAGATACCAATGTTGCAATTCCAATGAAGAAGCAATGATATCTTAGGGAGAAATCAGTCTATGATAAGACTGCTACAGGAGACCAATGCACAGAAAAGTAATGGTGCCCGAGGGTTGCCACAGTGTGTCTGCTGCTTCTTACTTGATGCTTTAGCAAAAGTGAAGTTAGGGGTCAGGCACCTTCTGAGGTGAAGGAACCAGGGACAACAAGCTAAAGTCACAGGCAGGTCATCATCATTGCATGTATCGCTAGCCAAAGTCATCCCAGAAAAGGACCCTCAAATCAGAAGGCAGCCTCTTTGGTCAGAAAAAAAGATGTCAGCACGTGGGGCACTAGTTCACTCTGTACCCACTGTACTCTAATACTAAGCCTCTCTGCTAAGAACCTAGGTGCTAAGAAGACTTTAGGTGACAGATTTGTATAGCTAAGTAAGAAAAGTTAGGGATTATTTGCTTTTGTTCCTCAGCATTAGCAATTTCCTTGAGTTCATTCTTACTGCCAGGACTTAAAGAATGGAAATAATATATGCGTAGGAGACCAAATGCCTTATATCTTAAAATTAACTAAAAACAGATGGCCACCATCCTGAAAATGCCAACATGTATATGTGAGACTTAAAATCCAGAATGTCTAAATCAGGTAGAAAGTTAATTTTTTTTTTTTTTTTTGCTAGATTGTAAAGCACTCCGTCTATAATCTTCTTTAAATGGTTTTTTATTGCAAAGCTGTTATCATGCTCTCCTAGTTACCATTTCTATTACTAACTCGAGAGTTATATGAAAAATGTATACTCTTAAATGCTGTGAATTCACTAAAATGAATTTTAATTTCAAGTGTCAAAATTGGATATTAATAGTATTCCAGGGTAATTGGTTGTTTTCATGTCTGCTCTTCTCAAAAATGAAAAGTGATGCTCCTATCAAGGAGTGATGACTACACGAAAAAGCAAATACTTCTGAAAAAGCCTTAGCCATTTGATACCTCGTGTCAATAATGCTTCCTCGGTCCATTCATGTGCAAAAACACTTCACTGACCTGTTTTATCTAAAATGTGCTAGAGCATACACGTCCTATAAATCCATTGCAAACCTACCTATGCTTTTCTTTCCTCCTTATTCATCCAACTCCTCCATTAGAGGAGAAAGAAATGAGGTTCTTCTTCATGTTTTGAAAATGTATATGCTTCCACCTTATTTTTAAAAACCTACGCTATTTTTAGAGCACCTTTAGGTTCATAGCAAAATTGAGGCGACAGTATAGAGATTCCCTTTATACTTCCTGCCCCTGCACATCAGAGCTTCCCCCACTTCCAACACCTCCCACTCAAGAGGTCCATGCATCATAGTTAATGGGCTGTGTTGACACATCGTGATCATGCAGAGTCCACTGCTTACAGCAGGATTCACTCCTAAAACGTGTTGTAAGTTTTATGAGGCTTGACAAGTGTATAATGCCATGTATCCACCATTTCAGTACCATACAAGGCACTTTGACTGCCCAAAGAATCCTCTAGCCTTGTTCTTGATGCTGAGTTTGGATAAGAACCTTTGAGTGGAATATCTCGATCTAGTATGAGGTTAAAGACATGTAAAATAATGGGTTGTGTTGTTTTTTTTAATGAAAAGCTCTTTTACACACATACATAGACACCCGATTCAAATTACCTTTAAAATGAAATAATTTATTAAGATAGCAAGCCAGTAGGGAGTTTTACTATGTTTGTTAAACAAAGATAGGTATAGCTAAGAAGTATTTTCCAATTTTTTGACAGTAGTGTCATCTAAAGGCACATTGTGATTGCCAAAAATAAAGGAACTTCACTATTTCCCCGCTAGTCACATACATCCAGACATCATAAATTGTTAGTCCAAGAAGTTTTCTCAGAACACAAGCCCTGTGGTTTTCTCCCTTTAAATATATTTTTGGGACCAAATAAATTGGGAATGATACAGAGTCTATCAGCCATTTTAAAATATTGGAGTCCTTCCCAAATAACTTATCTAATTTCATGTAATCCAGTATTTTTCAAATTTATTTAACCATGCAATACTTAAAATATTTTTAAAACTGTAGCTGGACTGTATCAACAATCACTAGGCTTTTGGGAAATATAAATTATGATAAAACAAAATAATAATAAGGTAACTTACATTACTGTTATTATTTAAAATAAAAATAATATATGGATAGTTTATTCTTTCAGATTTTACTTTCCTCTGTATTATATTTTAGTATTATATTTGATGTTTTAGAATAATGAATCTGGACACCATGTTCCACACTTGGTGACAGTCTTCAGATACCTCACTAATGTTCTTATCAATTGGTGCAATAAAGTTTTCAAATTTTGGTGAGACTTCACAAGCAATACGTTTCAATGCTATTTATACTACAGTATATTAACATTTATAGGGAGTTTATTATCATTCAAAATGCATTTCCTACAAGAAAAAAAATCAATTGAACCAAATAAGTATAAAAAAATCAAAGTCCAAGAAGATTCCAGATCCCTACTCTATACTTTTAAATGGAAGTGATGGCACAAGATAATTAATTTATAAGAAAATTTGAGTTTAGGTATACTTGCATGAAGAAGTATTGGGAAGTAATAGAAAATATAAAATTGAGAAAATTTTTGAGACTTTTTGTATTTAATAATTGTGAGATAATAGGGGAATTACTTAAACCATATGTTTCTTATTTTCATCATTTATGTAATGGAAATGATGTATATTTTGAATAGCTGAAAGTCAATTAACTTACATGGTATGAAAAGCTTCTAAACTCGAATTTAGCATTTAATAATGTATTAGAATTAATAAACTCACAATTTCCTATAGAATAAATTACCACAAAACCTGGTTTCATGTGTTCTGTTAATCATATGCACACAATTATATTTAATTTAAAGCATAAGCTATAATCATAACAGAATGGTCAATACATTCCAAATTTAAATAACAGTTTCTATTCAAAAATGTAACTATTCACATTCAATGACAAACAGAAAGAATACTCTGTAGGTTAACATAATTAGGTTCTATATCTTAATTTTCTGGTATGGTGTCTAAAATGTATTAATTCTAACAAACAATTTAAAAGTATATTTATGATTTCTACAATGTTAAAACCAAAGCACTTCTTTGAACCTATGAAAATAAGATTAAAATGATTATTTATTTAGCATTTTATTTTGATATCACATTTGCCTGTTTTATTGCTTTTCTCTTTACCTTTTTACTGTTATTTATAATGATAAATTAAAAATATTAAGAATATTAACATTTTTTGGACTCAAAATGTTTTAAAAATAGTTCTATTTGACTAGTGCCTGGTTTCTTTCCAGATGTACTGGTACAGGACTCATTTATCAGCATTTGTAATTTAAAAGAATATCTTTAATCTGAGCAATGCCATATGTTATCTATTATGGTGGCTTTCATCTATGAACACTTCATTTTCGTGTTTTTCCAGAATAGACTCTGTAACCACTTCATTCAAAAGAACTTTAAAATTGCTTCAAAGGCAAGACACATAAAATAAGACAACTGAACAAAAAGAAAATATTGTAAACTTTAGAGAGGAAAAGAGAAATACGTTTTATGTATCAGTAATATTCTGACTCATTGTATATAATGTAGATTCTAAGTTCCCTTGAAACAAAGGCAAAATACAAGAAAATAGAGTGTTATAATTACTTTTATATTTTATTTGTAAATGAGAAGCATATTAAGTCATCTAGGTGGCAATTTTTCTTAGAGCCGAATTCTAAAGTATATGGATATCAATACAAGGGACTGTAGGATGCTTTCATTCCTTAATTCCTGATTAATTATTTATTCAGTGAACAATGCTTGATACTTAATGCATGTCATGTGGAGGCTCTGCCCTTAGCTTCTAGACTACTATTTTGGGGTTCCAATTACAGGTCTCTCCTTCCTACACCTTCCCTTGATCTATTTTACCATCCACCTTACATCTTGTAGAAAACCTAGAACAAAATTATTTGTATGATAATTACATATTCCTTTTGTTACAAAAAGGGAAGGAAACCATTTTAAATTAATTTTGTATTTTTGCTTCACTAAGTAGAAAGATCCAGAAGTACCTTATAGGATCTAAGAAAGCATTGAACAAGCAATCTTTAAAAATGGCAGAAATCAAGATAGTTCCAGAAGTTAGTACTCAGAATTTGTGTATCTTCTTTCAAGAGCAGCAGACTGGTCCTTGACTACATCTTGCGATCAGCAAGTCAGATTGTCTAGTGTAGAAGTATCATACCCAGCCCGCCCCACAACCACCAAGCCAGACTCTCTAGTGCCCAGGCCTACTCGGTGCTAGGCTTTAAGAGTCCCAGGCGATTCTAAAGTGCAGTTGTAGCTGAAGTGCATTTAATACACTCACGCTGCACAAACCCTGTCTACCCAGGTTCTTCTTGCTTCCTCATTCAGACAAGGTGACTGCTCCATTGCACCTAACTGTACACCACCAGAGGGTGAAAGAGCCATGGTCACAGGGAGGCAGATGAACCACTGCAAGCTTTCAGGATAGTGTTAACAGCTGTCTTGGGTGCCAGACCAAGAGGCTCTCTAAAGCAAAGGTCTTTAGGTACTAAAACTGGGACCATCCCAGGGGAAGGAGGAGGACTAACTCCTACAGAATGGGTTGGAAGGCCGTTTCAGCATTTCATCATAGCCTGTAGCCTTCCTGACTACAAGACTTGGGCCATTTGATATATTTCATAATTGGTTTTCCTGAGGGAGAGGAAATAGAAAGGAATGTGAGGTAGTAAATTATCCCAAAGTATTCCATCAAGTTGAAGCTTAGTGCTACTTCACCATATTTAGTGCAGTATATTTGGAAATATAGATAAAACTGAGCTAATTTCAATGATTTAGATTATAAAAATTATTTTATGAATTCAATATACCAAACAGCAGAAAGCTTAAATATATACAGTGAGAGAAAAAAGCATTACCTTATAAAATCCTATACCAACTTTAAATCGACCTCATAACCAACACTAAAAAATCAGAAAGTTAGAAATGCAAAAAAGTGCCTGACATGTTATCTCTGACAACCAAATGTCATCCTTTTCCACATTTTAAAATGAAAATATTTTAAAAAGCAGGACATTTTAACTTTAAAATGACATGCTATTTCCAGTGTCTCTTTCTACTATCTGTTAGTCTTGGCCAAATGACATTTTATTTTAATTGTAATTATTTTCAATGCAGTAGACTAGGGACTGTTTGGTCACCATGCAAAGGTAAAAGAAAAGGTGCCAACACACACACCAGAGACTTTCCTGACTGTACTAGCAGATCAAGAAAACAAAGATCAAAACAACTTCTTAAATCATATACTCTGTGTACAATGGAAATCATTATTCAGTACAGTGGGGCTTCCTGGAAATCTACTGCACAACTCCAAGAGAAGCAGTAAGATCTAGAGGTCTCCAGGACTTCTAAACCAAAACAATGTGCATTGCACAACTCATTTAGAAACACAAAACTTAGTCTGTTAGTACGAGAATGCTAGGTAAGTTGAAAATTTCCCTCTCCGATTAAAAGCACAGGACTATGATAGATTTGGCTCTGAAAATTTAACACTAGATTCTGCAGAGGAAAACCAATGTCCCTGGAATATGAAAGGAAGAACTAATCAATATGATCCTGAACCCACCTAACCACAAACCCCACCCAACTGATGGAACTTCAGCAGCTAGACACCCTGTTGAAACATGGGTGAATTACTGCCTGCGATAGACTTTGGGAGAATTGTGTTCTAAGAAATAAGCTTATGATGTGAATTTCACAGTTAGGTCTCGCAACTGTGGTGCCCTGAAATAAATTATAATCATGTGAGCTATAAATGTGAAAATCTTGAAGCTTAACTATAAATAAAGAGACACACAGAGACCAAGAGCACTTTTAACCCTAAGGAACAGTGCTGTTTTGAGCTATGTTTTCTGGATTGTCTACATTCTAAACATGTAATTCCTTCATTAGGCAGTGGGGAATGCTTTACATTCTTTAAAGGCTTCAAGTGACTGATTAAGATGGTGAGTCAAAAAACACAAAAAGAGAACATGATGAAATCAATTGTTCTCTAGACTAAAACTAATTCAGCTAATATTGAATGGAAGAAAATAATTCAGATTAAGTATAAATTGAAATGACCTAAAAAAAAAATTCTGGTTCAGTTTTGCCTAAAATGTGGCACTGATTGCCTTAATAACTACATTCAGTGTACTTTTCCCTCCATACCATACGCAGCTGCTCAAAGAGCCTTCTCCCAGAAAACCAGAGCTCTAGATTACTAAGGAAATCATGAGGTGTTTAACCATGTACTTATTTTTTGTCCCTTTGCCAGAGCCATTCTTGCTTTGATAGTGCTTTGGTGTTCAATGAATCAGTGTTTTGCTAGGACTTTCCTACCTCTGTTATTTGAATTCCTGTACTGGGGAGTTCTACTCACCACCACCACCACCTTCATTTCTCAGCATGTACTAAGCCCAGATCCTAGGAAGGCTTATATGAAATCTGGGCTTACCACACCCAAAACCTCAGCTGAGTGACATTCAGGTTACCTCATCCAGAAACATCTGTTCTCTGAGTAGCACAAGTTTATGACCACCTTTGGCCCACATCAAAATGAAGAAAGAATCCAACAGTCTCAATAAAAGTTTGGCAAAGACCATGTTGCTGAAAATGAATTTTGTTCCCAGGGTTCTCTTGTACCCAGGGTGATCATTTCAGTACCTGTGCTTCCTCCCTCCCTCTGAGTTAAAGTAGCTCAGACCCATACTCTCCTTAGGTTCCAAGCCTATCATCTGTTACTATATCCCCAAGGACTAGGGAGTCATGGATCTACAGGTCCCAGTTAGAACTGAAAAAGGACACAAAAATTACCTTTATTCCTTCACATTTATCATTAGGTTAAAAAAAGGAACTGTTTGAAACCTTAGCACTCTTGCTCAGAAAGCCCCTTAATTGTCTTTCATGGACAAAGGAAAAGCTCAAGGCCCCTGACACATCCAATCCAATCCCCCATCTGCTTAAGCTGAGATCACAAAACGAGTATGGAAGAGAGAGAATGAAATGACAGGGCTCTTTCTCCGTTTCTTTACAAACTTTATTGGTGATTGTATTTTTGAACTGGTCAGTATTTTTAAAATGGTTTTAAAAAGTGGCATCTCAGAGCACTTCTGCTACAACTCCACAAGTAAACTCCAGTCGTGTAGGCCACAGTCGGGACCCAAGGTGGCTCTGTGAGTACGCACAACTGACGAAGCAGTCTCAGTGCTAGGTGCAGGGGCCCAGCCTCTTCTCACAGCAAGCCTGCTTCCCAAACAGCATGAGGAGGCAAGACTGCTGCTGAGTGATCCGAAAAAGGAAATGAAGATTCCAATTTAAGGGTTTTAAGGCAAAACTCTTACAGCCCCCAGATAGACAAGACCTTGAGACATAGAGAGAGAAGAGATGCAGTCTCTAGGAGAAGGGACAGAAATAAAACATGGCTTAGGCTGTTCCTTCACTAGGAACAAATCATGGGTAGACACTCAGGGTAGGGGAAGAGAGGACTCATCTTAATCTTTAGAAGGCCAGAAATCAACCAAGTTACATTTTTAAAAATCTGGTTTTATTCTACAGAAGGAACTTGAGGCTCAATAATGGAATCCATGTGGCCATCAATACACATTTCACTCATCTCAATGGACTCTATTTTCATGGCCTATCTAAATATTTAGGCATCTCGAAAACCAACAGCCTTGCAACAAGGAAGGAAAATAGCCTCTCATAAGGCTATGTGAAATATTACATGGGGATGAGTTGTACATCTTGCTTGCAAAGTACCTGAAAACATTTTTAAAGAGTGACTTACTATCCCCAAAGCAGAGGGCCACGTTCTGTGACAGTTCTGCTTACCTCAACATGGAAATCAGGAAGGCAGCTGTTTCCAGAATAATGAAAGGAACTGGGGAAAATTAGAGAACAAGAAAAAATGCATGAGTAAGGGATTAGAAGGGAAATCATTATTTTTAAAAGTCCAACGTCTGTCTCTTGGGATTACAGGTCAGCCTGACCGCGCTCTTTGCTCAGGGACCAGGCCTTCAGAGCCGGCAGGAACACATGAGCTTCTGCATACACTCCGCCAAGGGGTGACTCAGCTTGTGAGGGAAGGAAGGGTTTAGTTGCCATGGAACCATGACCTAAGCAAGACGACACCAGGAGAAACTGGGCAGGTGGAATAGTTCCATCTGCTCTTACCTTACTCCATGGAGATGAAAGCCCTTTGGATGTCCCAGTGGAAGAACGTGACCTCCAAACCAATGAAGTCACCTTCACTTTTCATGCATTATATTGAAGGGGCACACTGAACAGTCATAGATCTTGCACTGTTCCTGATAGAAATTTAAAATTGCAAAACCTGGCTCAATTTTCACAAAGTTCTCCAATATCAACTTATGCTAGAATACTAATTCTAATACTAATTCTTCTTTTCTTAGAGGGGAACAACTGGCTTTAGACACCTCTGTGACACCCAACTTCAGTTTCAAAAGAATCTGTAATTATTAAAGAATTTGAATGGCATTAAATCCATTCCCAACACTGACTTTACCTTTGTGTGTCTGTTACTCTAAATGAGGTTGAAAGCTTTCTTTCTATCCTCAACCTCAACACCACCACCTTTTCTCTATACCCTCACAGTTGTGTTTGTTTCACCGTTTTTAGAGACGTTCTCACTTCCTGCATTTAATTATCAATGTTGGGGATGGCAATGTCACCTGGAATCAGGTGTTCTCTGGCTCTCAGAATTCTCTCAGAATGACAGGTTCCACAGGCTGCAACACCAGTGCTGTACACCTGATGGAAACGCACCAGCTTCCACACTCCAAAGCTGTGACTTCCTGTACAAAACATATTGAAACAGAGCCCTCTGTCAACACCTGCGATTGCTGGGCAGAGCCACAACCTGTGCATCTCCATAGGGATTCTCATTGTGCTGAACTCTATTACAAAATTCAGAAAATTCACCACCTCATTTTCAAGGTGTGAATGCGTCCCATCACTATCCATTAGTTACCGTGCACTCTCCGAGCACCTGGTGCTGCTGTGATAGAGGGCATATTCATAGCAGTTCTGGACATAACTACCTCTACCACCTCACCCCGCAAGGGGAAAAAAAAAAGACTGCATGTGTTGAAAAAGTTATTAGAATCCTTCCTGAATCCATCGCCTACCTACAGATAGAAAGCGGCCTCTCAAGAGCTACAAATGAGCCATGTAGGAAAGGAAATTACACTTTTTGTACACAAAGAAAGACCAAGGTTTAAGTATTTTTCTTCTCCAAATTTGTACCCACCATGCTATTAGCAGAGCTATGCCAAGTAGAATGAAATAAAGTAAAACATAATTAATATCCAATATACTTAAGATATAATAGACAGTATTTCTTCTGCTTTTAAGATAAAAAATCATGACTAATGGCCTAAAAATTTAAAATCCAGCCATGATTTAGTGAGAGCAAATGACCACTTTATACTCATATTCATTAACATAACCTATTTCCCTTATTATCTACTTTATTCTGCTGTATTTCCTCATCTCAGCCCCTGATTAGTTGCTTAGGAGAATTTTACAGATCTGTAAGCATTCTCATCCTTTGAGATCTTAACCCAATTAAATGTATGCAGAGGGATAGATAGAAAAACAGACAGAGATATGTGAATAGTAACTACCTTGATTTGTCAATGTCATAGATTAAAGCCAATCAACACACAATTAGTAAGATGTAATTTTTTCTTTTATCCATATAAAATTTTTCCATATAAATTTTGTGTAAATGCATCAGAATACTACAAGCTTCATTTGTCAAGGCTAAAAGATTAAATGGATTAGGAAAGGAAAGATTCATTTGTATTTGTAAATGTGTCTTTTACCAGGTGTGGTGGTGCACGCCTATAATCCCAGCATTCAGAAAGCTGAGTCACAGGAAAAACTCTGAGTTTAAGGCCAGTCTGGACCACACAATGAATTCAAGGCCAGCTGAACTGTATAGGGAGATCCGATCTCAAAACAAACAAACAAAAAATAGTATTTTTAAATAATATGCTGCCACTCTCTTTGTGACTCACCTATAAACTAATTGAAGGGGGAAAGCAAGGAATCAAAATAATACATAAAATATGGAAGAGAAAAATATTCATTAATATGGAAGAAAAGGAAGATAGAACTAGTTTATTTGAACTCTAAACAAAAATATTTGAAAAGATGGATATAATATACAATTTTCTAAAAAAGCAAAATTCACTCTAGAAGTGATAAAATAGCCAGATTTCAAACAGAAATAAAAGAAATAGAGTAACTTTTCAGAGATCTACTGTCCCATTTTAGGAAAACCACACCGCCGTTTCTTGGGAGAATTTTGCTGTCTTAGCTTGAGCTGCTATAACAGAATACCATAGACTGGGTGGCTTATGAGACACATTCCTCACCATTCTGAAGACAGGAAAGTTCAGACTCAAAGCAACAACAGACTCAGTGTTCATTTAGGACCAGCTTTCTGACTTGTACACTGCCTTCTTCTCACCTAGCGGAAAGGCCCCTCTGTGGGGCCTTTTTCATAGGCCACTAATCCCATTAATTTGGGCTCTGCCCTCAGGTTTTAATCCCTTACCAAAGGCCCCACCTTCTAGCACCATTACATGGTCCAATACTAAATTGATTATTCATTTACTAACAATATTTATATAGAATCTGTTATCTGATTTACCATCTATTAGGTGTTGTTTAAAATGATGCATTGTTTCCCCAGCCACCATATTCTATTTTTCTTCTGCATATAATTGCATGAACTTTATAACAATTCTATGTTTAATTTAAGAATATAATCCTTCAGTTATCTTCATCTGCTGAAACCATCACCTAAGTTAAATGTCTCCTCTTTAAAGTTGTGGTTGTGAGGTATTTTGTCCCAGTGATGAGAATGCTAACACAAGTAGTAATAAATATGATGTAAAGTAATGCATGTATACATTATCTAATTATATAAATTAATAAGACTTGGAATGATACCTATAAAAATATTAAATGGTCACATCTGAATTGTGTGATACAAGATGTGTTTCCCTTAGCAACATTTCTTTTTTAATTGAATTTATTGGTAATTTTTAAGTATTCAGTACAGTTACATTTATCATTTGGAACTTGTACCTTTACGTGACAGATCTTGGTTCTCATTTTTTCCCCATCCCCCTGCCTTCCCTTCACCGCCTCCCCCCTCCCCTATTTACAAAGATTTTGTTTCCATTTTTCCCTTTTCCCATATTTGTTCTTTTCCCTTATTTCCTTCCCCTACCCTTCCTACTTCCCCTACACCTTTAGCCCTTTTCTTCCTATTTTCTTAGCAACATTTCTAATGTTCTATAATGAATGACTTTTTCTTATTAAAAGAAGTATGCAGTAGTTTTTAACTAAAGACTGAATGTCTCAAGTAACATTGTATCCTGCCTAAGAACAGGGGGGATCTGAAATCTATAGCTCTGTAAAAATTTCTCTTGATAGAAGCCCATAGGATCCTCAAAGCACAGTGGACCTTTGATTTATGAATTCAATTCACTCCCTAGTGGTGGTTTTAATTCAAGTTGGTCAATGAGGGCTCAGACTCCTCTACACACCCTTCAAAGTCTCTCTCCTGTATACAGGCAGATCTCAGTGTCCTTAGAGAGACATTGGCCCAGGATTTTGCAATGAACCCTGCACAGGAAAGGATGCTATAATGCTCCCTCCAGAACTCTTTAAGGGTTAAATCTGTATCTGAGACCATTTGGAAGCACACGTGGCCAGCATGTGGCTCATAACTCAAGACTTTTATTGTAAGTTAAAACTAAAATTATAGTCAAACCCAAGTTGTTCATAAGTCAGGCTGGTCGTGACTTGAAGTTCCACTAGGTATAGATGTTCACTGTATGGAACGAAAGGAACATAAAGATTCTTTATTATCTTTGTCAATAAGGCCAAAAAGTGACCTGATCAGTACCTCACTGAGGAATTACTGTTTAAAGGTATTATGCCAGTGGTTTTCACAGGCAGGAGAGTACTGACCAATTTACTAGGGAGAGTTTTGAAGCATCATGTTTTTAATGGCCAGTAACAGGGCAAGGTACATATGGCCTTTTAGTGAGTGCATCATAGGATGCTAAATATCCTATGACTTTAAAGGCAGGCATCCACACAATAATTGTCTCAGGAAAAACTCAAGTACTCCACCTTTGACAGAGTTAGTTGGATTAACCATTTGCTTACTTACTACTCAAAAAAATAAATCAGGTAAATAAAAATTAAGACTTTATGATTTCCTGTTATACCATGTGCCCCAAACATTGTATGGCAGATTAACGACGGCCTCAATATTCTGACAGTCTTTCCATCAAGAAGAGAATTCCTGCTAGCAGCTTTGGCAAATGGTGTGTAACAGATGTGATGCTAAATCGCTTCTTAATCTTTAAAACAATGGGGATTTCCATCCTGATCTCTTAGAAGCCAGTCACCAGATACAAAGACAGACTGCTCTGAGACTACCTAGCTATAAGGAATCCAGACCATACAGTAAGGTCTTGGAAAAGTAGACATGGGTAGACATTGTACAGAGAGAGGAGAAACCCATGAGCACAGAACTGCCAGCCACATGAGTGGGGAAAGACAGCCTCCGACTCCTGATAATCACATGTGAATTGGAGACCACAGCTGAATCCTTCCTAAACTCCTGACCCCCACAAAGTGCCGAGGAAAAGAAAATGGCTCTTGTAAGCCATTAAACTGTGTTCCTTTATCTTCAGTCCATCTTCTTTGTCCCCTAGAAATTCAAAATGCAATTTTGCTGGGCTTTAATATATTTCCAAAGGACATTTGAACATTCTTTCCTTTGTGACAAACTTTGGATCTCTAAACAAAGTACCAGCAACTATTTTAAGCAGTTTTCACTATGGAAGATGATCCAATTTGGATGCAGGAAGCAGCTATACTTATCTACTTAACTCTAGGTAAATAAAGTAGACATACACCAGCCTTTGTGCTGATTGTGCTCCCTTTGTTATATCAATTTATTTAATTAAATTATATGATAAAAAGTTTATCATATGTATGTCTCTGCTGCTGAATTGAAAACTCTGTAAGGACAGAATGGGTGTCTGCTGCATTTTTTGTTTTTTTTCTATAATACACAGTGCCTTGCAGATGGTTTAATTCAACAAACATTCGTAAGTGTTTACAGTATAGCCTACCATTAGAAATTAATTGCTTTAGCTAAACTCAGCATTGTCTTATTCTAGCGTTCTGTTCTGAAGCCCTAATGCTCTTGACATAATTTCTAATCATAAAAAGATTGATCTGCGCCATCTACACAAATGTCATTATATTACAGATAAGGAAAGATGTAAGTGACTTATTCAAACTCATGCAGTTATTTAGTGCATAATAAAGTCATTGGGAACTTAACTGATTTCCTGTAACAGATTGCTGGCAGGTGGACTCAGTCATCCAGAAGGTGTTGGAGTTGCTGAGAGTGGAAGGCTTACAGTGTAAGGCAGCAGGGAGAAAAAGTAGTTGTGGGATTTAAGATGAGCTTAATGCATCCAAAGCATGAAGCAATGTGGGCCAACATCACTCACAAAATGTGCAGGCAAAAAAACTGCTAGAAGATATAGAAGTGAAGAGGTTGGATGGTTCTACAAGGCAATAGAGTACTTTTCTTTAATTAGTTGTATAGAGTAAATCATAAAACCAGATATCTCTGCTTTGAGACTCTTCATTAACAGCTGTTTATTGTACTGTGAATTATTATGAGTTAATGTATGCAAGATGTTAGCTTGATATTTGTGATTCCTTTTCTCAAAAATCAGGAGTAAATCAGGATGAAAAAAAGCTGTCAGCAGATTCAGGGGAGCAGGCTCTCTGCTCATTTTATATTCCCATTCTGTGTGTGTGTGTGTGTGTGTGTGTGTGTGTGTGTGTAGATGAGATCTCAGTTGTTGATTCTATCTGCTAGTTCCCATGCTACTGAGGATTTTTTCATAAAGTCTTTTCCTATGCCAATGTCTTCAAGAGTTCTGCCTAACTATCTAGAATATATAAAGAACTCAAAACAATCAGCCCACCCAAATATAAAGATCCAATTCATAAGTGGGCATCCAAAATGAACAGACATTTCTCAGACAAAGAAGTCAAAGCAGCAAGTAAATATATGAAAAAATGCTCGACATCACTGGTCATTCGAGATGCAGATGAAGACAACACTGAAATTCCACCTCACCCCACAAAGAATGCTGCTATCATGAAATCACACAATAACAAATGTTGGTGGGGTTGTGGGGAGGAAGGAACCCTTCTCCATTGTTGGTAGGAGTGCAGACTAGTGTAACCACTGTGGAAATCAATATGGAGATACCTCAAAGAGCTTGGACTGGAGGTTCCATTTGACCCAGCCATCCCCCTGCTGGGTATCTTTCCAAAAGAACTAAAAGAATCATATCACAGTGGTATATGCGCACCCATGTTTATAGTGGCACAGTATGTAATAGCTAAAACTTTGAAACAGCCCATTTGCCCACCAGTTGGAGACTGGATAAAGAAGATGTGGTTTTTCTGTAAAATGGAATACTATTTAGCCATAAAGAATGAAAAATTAGAGTCACCCATAGGAAAATGGATGCATATTGAGGCTATACTCTTAAGTGAAATAAATAAGTCACATATGTGTAAATACCAAACAGTTTCTCTGGTGTGTAAAACTATAATTGTAAATAAGATCCTAATGGTAAAATTCACAATGTGAAACAGGAAGAAAAGGGCTAAAGGTTTAGGGGAAGTGGGAAGGGTAGGGGAAAGGAAATAAGGGAAAAGAAAAAATATGAGAAATTGAAAAAATGGAAATAAATTATTTGTAAATAGGGAAAGGAGGAAGGTTTGAAGGGAGAGCAGGGGTAAGGGGAAAAAATGAGACCCAAGACATGTCATGTAAAGTTACAAGATCCCAAAGATGAATGTAACTATACTGTATACCTAAAATGTACCAATAAACTCAATGAGAAAAAAATATACAGATTAGGATGGTTTGCAAAATTAACCAATGAAAGTGCAGGGGTAGAAGATATATATATGCTTTCTTGAAAACTTCAAAAAAATCCAACCTAGGTTTTAACCACAAATTATACTCAGAGATATCTGTGGTGTAACAATTGCAGGAAATGACACACGAGAGCATACATCTTTCCCTATAGAAACCCAAATGGACTTGAAGGAATGTCCTTAAACATCCTGAATGACAAGACTTCAGCACCGTGAGGAACAGTGGCAGTTTCTTAACCTTTCCACCACACACAACAAAACAGAACAAGGAACTGACTCTCTGTGGAACCCTGGGGCAGTAAACTTCTTCCAGACCTTAATTAAGGTTTGAAGCCAGGTCTTGGGAGATGCAGTTATTCTCATGGGAAGATTCAGTATCTATTGAGTATTTAATATGTACCAGACCTACGAAGGCCTCAGCCCTTCACCTCACAAACAGGTGCTGTTTCCACTTCTTCTAAACATAAAGAAACTCATGCTTACAAAGGGTCAGAGGTCCTTCTTAAGGTCATGCAGCTAATTAGTGACAAAATCAAACAGAAAATCTTAGGCCTCACCTCTAGGCCAGGACTTATGCTTCATTCAGTCACTATCTTTACAATTGAATTTCTCAAATCTGTTGGGGGCCTCCTCCTCGCACACACTGAAAAATGTATGTATGATAAATGCAAGCAGAGATAGTCCTAATGCACTAAAAGATCACATCCTGTTGGATATGAAAAATGGACTCACTTTAAATAAAAGGTTGTTTGTGATGGCACCTCAGAGTAAATCAGAAACACCAGTCCTAGAGAGGACCACGGGGCATAGGCTATTTTCCCAGTTTTCTCTGTAGTACCCAGCACTTGGTACCTTTTTCTTGGCTGCTCTGTTAAATGTTGCCTGTGTGCAGTCACTCAGCCTCTCGCTGGTTTAGAGAAGGTGTGTGAAAGCACACAGCAGTAGCATCCAGAATGAAGAGAGGAGATAATTCAGAGGCTTGTCAGGCCTGTTCTTCACGTACATCAGCCATGACAACGCAAGAAACCTTTAAGAGGTACTGTCTCCGGCAATTTTGCCCCTGCCTGTGAAGCCCAGTGATGCCTGCTAAGACCTCAGGGTCCCCAGTCTGGGAAGCTACCTCCTCCTCCCAGTATCCTAAATGACACTCTTGGATGTAAACAAAAAGTCAGTGTAAGGTAGAAAAGGACCTGGTGATTCCAATCACTCTTTCAGAAGTCGGTCCGTGCTGAGAAAAGTGGTCATCGCTGATTTTGTGTTATTAGTGAAGACTCTGGGGAAACTGAGGAAAATCCTCTTCTGCATTACTATGCAGAGAAAAGTACTTCCATCTTTCAAACCCTACAAGCTTACAGTTTCCCTCCACAACCTAACCCTAGCCTCAGAGAAAGTTCTACTTGGAGAGATCTATTAATTCTAGCAGTACAACTTGTCTATAATTTTGTGATTCATTTATTTCTACCAGTTTCTTCCCTTTTGCTATAAGAGGAAGAAGAGGGTCACAAGGAGGAGGAAGAGGTAGAAGAAATGATAAAGGGAAACAACAAAACAATGAGAGGAAAGAGGGGTGCTATATTCTAATTCACTTTAAGATCAACATGTTTAGAACAAAAAATAGCTCTTATTCTTTTGAAATTAATTACTGATCAAACCATGAGATATTATTGCCTTTTAAAAGGCAAAGGAATTGTTCTCCCTAAAGTATGAAACTGTTAAATTACAGCTTGATAAATTAATTGCATCATCTAAAGAGTTTCTTGGTTTTTAAAATACCCTGGTACCTAACTGAAAAATAATTTGCAAGTAGATTCTTGGGAAAATTTCAATCCCCCTTTTTACTGAGATTAAAGAAAGGCAGAAGACATGGAAGTAGGCATTTTCCACTAGCCCTAGTTTGCAGTTCTCTTCATTTATAATGATAACTCAAATTCACCTAACTTCCTGGCCTTTACACTCAACCAAAGATTACTGCTGGAAAGTGTGACATAAAAGGTCCTCAGGACTTCCTCGTACTCCTTATTAGACTCAAAGAAACACTTCCTCTGAAAATGCATGATTTTCCTCTGCTGACCTTCTTCCCTCACATCCCCTTCATCATTGTATGTTAGAGATTTTTAATGATGCCTAATTTTTGCCTTTATAAAAAAATGTATTTATTTTTATTTTTGCAAAATTGTCTGTACAGTATATAACTTGATGTTTACCTATGTGGATACATTCTACACTGTGAATGGATACATTTAGCTAATTAATATATCCTAAACTTAATATTCTATTATGGTTTGGATCTGTAAGGTTTCCCAAAAGCTCCTGTGTTAAAGG
The DNA here is from genome assembly GCF_012274545.1 of Fukomys damarensis. Classification (NCBI taxonomy): domain Eukaryota; kingdom Metazoa; phylum Chordata; class Mammalia; order Rodentia; family Bathyergidae; genus Fukomys; species Fukomys damarensis. The sequence goes on from NW_022900922.1 coordinate 20,221,450, forward strand.
CTTGGTCGCTTGCCTGTGGTGCCACTGGGAGGTGGTAGAACCTTCAGGTGGTGGAGCCTAGTGGGAGGAAGTCAGGTTATTGAAGTGTGATCTTGAAGAGAGGACTCCAGGCCTTCTCTGCCTCTCCCTCTGCTTCTCCCTCTCCCTTGCTCCCCCCCATTACACACACTTTCCGGCTGCCGCGAGGTGAGCAGGCTTTCTCTGCCACACACTCCTGACATGATCAACACCTTTGCCACAGATCCAAAACCAACTGGGTCAACACCATGGACTGAAGTCTCTAAACCCATGAGCAAGCTAACACAAGGAAGTACCCATGTCGCTTTCTGTGGTGAGAACACTTAAAATCTACTCTCAACCATTTTCTTTTTTTGTTTCAATTGAGTTTATTGGTATTTTAGGTATTCTGTGGTGAGAACACTTAAAATCTACTCTCAACCATTTTCTTTTTTTGTTTCAATTGAGTTTATTGGTACATTTTAGGTATACAGTACAGTTACATTCATCATTGGGATCTTGTACCTTTACATGACAGGTCTTGGTTCTCATTTTTTCCCCTTGTACCATTTTCAAATATAAAGTACATTGATATTAACTAAAGTCACCATGTTGTACAACTGATTCCATGAAGGTGCTTCTCTCATTGAATGGAAATTTTGTATCCTCTGACTAACATCCCCCCAGTAACCCCATGACTACTGCCACATCTGCAGCAATCACCAATCGACTATTTTTTTATGAGCTCAACTTTTATAGATTCTACATGTAAGTGAGATGGTGCAGTATCTGTCTGTCTTAGCTCTGTGGGGCTGTACAAGAATACCTGATGTTTGAAAATTAATAAAGAGGTGTATTTGGCTTAAATTTTGGCAATGTCTGCACAGTGCTGTCAAGTGGTGAGGGCCCTCTCACTGCATCATGATGCTGCAAAGAAGTAGGAGAGGTGGAAGCAGTTACATGCAAAGAAAAAACACAGGAGGAGTAGCATTGCCTTGTAACAACGCACTCTCTCAGGAGCTAATCCAATCCTAGGAGACTAAATCATTCCTTCAGTAAAGGCATCAACCCCTTCCAACAGGATGAGTCCCCCTTGACCCAAATGCCCCTAAAAGGCCCACTCCCTCTCAACACTTTTACATTCTCAAGATGAGTTGTGGTAGGGACAAACCATATTCAAATCATATCACTGGTTTATTTCATTTTACATGTGTTCTCCAAGTTCATCCATGCTTTTGCAGATGACAGGAGTTCCCTCCTGTTAAAAGATGGAATAGTATTCTATTTTGCACATATCTGCCATATTTCATTATCCATTGATGGAAACTTAGCTTGGCTCTGTATCTTGGTTATTGATAGTGCTGCCTAGTTATAAGGTGAATGCATTACACAATGCAATGTTTATATCCAAATACTAATCTCATTAATATTGCATTCACTCCTGATGTCATTGGCCACCAGGCCTTATTTAGATTTTCTAATTAATACAGTGATATCATTTCTTATTCTTTAACAAGTTACCTTTATCCTTTCCCTATCTGTAACTCCCTACTTATCCAGACTTTGAATGCAAAGAAAGAAGAATGAAAGATGTGTGCTAAATGTATTTCTGTGTGGTCTGTCTCCAGGCTGTGCAGACTCAAAACAGGAAGAATTTTGAAACGATTGCTAAAAAGTTTACATTTATTCTCTATGTAATCAGCAGCTATTGAAGAACTTTGAGCAGAGGAATAAGATAGTCAAGGATTCATTGGTTTGTCAGTGTTCAGTGAAATCTCCGACAGATTAAATCCTACTGTGCTCTTTGTTAGGCACTCTAGTGAGAACTAGAAACATACATGTAAACCAATCCATTCTGTCCATTAAGTGACTTCCAATCCAGGGGCTACTCAGTACAAGGAACAGAAAATAGAATGAAAGAAGGCAAGAAAAATGAATGTGAGTTTTCTGTCTTGGCATCAGGGTAAGCAATGGTGCTATTTATAGAAATAGGGCACAGAGGGAAGAAGGTAATAATGAGTTCAGTTTGGAACATCTTTTCTTTGAAGCGCCTGCCAAGTGAGTAAGAGGAAATATACAACAGATAGCTAGAGCTCAGACTGAAGATGTGAATTTGAGAGTCATCAAAAGCTAGCTGTCTGTTTAGCCACAGGTGAGCAAAGTACAACTGTCAAGGTGATGCCTATATTTTCTGGCCCGCAGGTAATACCACAGTCCAAGAACATTGTGAGGACAGTGACCAGGCCAGTATCCCTTGAGTCCCAGCCCCTCTCTGCTGTTAGTGCTAGACTCCTGGCTGGTGGTCACCTGCTATATCCATTGTCACCCAGGATCCCACCAGACAAACAGGAGCAGTGGGGTGAGAGCTCTTTCTTCAGCTTCTCCACTTATGTTTTGGCCTGCAAAGCCTACATTATTCCCAATCTGTCCCTTTACCAAAACCAAAGAAACCAACAGCACACTTAAGATTGTGGTCATGAATTTAGCCTTTGCACATTACACTACTGAAATATCTTTCAAATGAACAAACATGCTCACAAATTATTTGGAGGGCTAAAGTGGGCAATATTTATTGGAAAATGAGAATTTACATTACATTCCACAGAAATTCTTCACTTATCCCTCCCTTTTTTATAACTGAGGAAATAAAAACTATAAAAACTGATTAATCAGGATAATGAAATCTTAGTGTAAAGATTTTATTGATTTACAGGAAAAGCACATTAAGGCACTACATGTCCCATAGCTAAACAACAACTTCAACTTTAAATGCCACACATTTATGGTTATTTGGTTTCTACAGTTCCAGGCACCTGGCACAGCCAATTTGATCACCTCAAAAATCTGGCGATGTCAGTCTCATGGAGACACCACCAAAGCCAGCAGTCCTCCCAGCACACACACCTGGTCTTAAAAAAGATTTTTTTTTGGACATCATACTAGCTGAGTTGTGCAAGTGAAGAAGTGAAAGAGTCTGAGAAGCAAGTGGGAGGTAATTAAGTGCTATTAGAAGCAAACGGAACCTCATTTGACCGAATGGCCCACTGTGGTGCGGTCTTTTGAAAGCATTCCCAACTACAGAAACCAAACTTGATCCTTCAGGTCCTCCTTCTTCTTAGGCTGCATGTTTATTCAAAGAACAGATGGGGAGAAAAATCAGAAAAAGACTTTAGTCGATCCACACGAAACAGCATGTTTGAGTGTGAGCATGAGGGGAGACGAATTTTGCACGGAATTACATTTGTTTGATGTGTGGAGATAGACTTGGGAAGTGGGAAAGCACAGATTTTATTTAATCTCTCCCAAGGAGGATCTTCACACAGCTTTAAAAAAGAAAGCTCCCTTAGTAAGCACATATTTTTATGTTCTCATATCTTTGGTATTTCACAGTAATAATAAAAGAGGGAATTTCCAGGGCTAGAGTTATTGGGCACTACACACAGGAAGAGAATTCAGAAATGGATATAAACCACTATGTACAAGTGAAGCTTTCTTTAGGGTTTGGAAATTTTAAATAGATTTTTATTAGATGAGGTCATGCCTGTGTGTGTGCTATATGTACTCAAAGTCTGCAGAGCCCATGATGGAAGTCAGCAGAGAGAGCTGCATTGAAAGAAAGCTTAATAAGGACAGCATTTAGGACCTGCCTGCCCCATCCTAGAGGTCACCCAGTCTCACAAGGAAACCGTGCTTCTCTGGAGAGTCCCAAGCTGTTGCTGCCTGTGAGGAAAACTCAAATGTAAACAGGTACTTAAATAGGTCTAAACTTTGATGGCTCCCTAAAGCTAATTGAGCTTTTGAACCCAACAAGGTGTATCCCTTTCAAACCTTGTCATCCCTTCGGAGACGAACACAAATAAGAAATAACAGAGACAAGAAGGGATGAGGAATCCTAATGGAAAGGGAGTGCCTGCTGGTTGCTAACATCTCCATATGGACACAAGCAGCAAAACAACAAAAGATCAAAGAGCCACCCAAAGAAGAAGGGAGTGTTCCCTCTCATAATTTTGCATGTGTGTGAACATACAGCCTTCTGTAAGGATAATAGCAGAAACATGTTTTTGCAAGTGAGGCCCAATGTACACCCACTAATGAGGGCGCCTGGCTGAGCCTCTGTATGCAAAAACCTACTCTTCATTTGTAAAAGATGCTACTGATTTACAGTATCTTTCAAAGTTATAATAACTGTTAGCAGATGCACAGGGAGGAATTTTCTCAAAGAATAGAAATGCTCTGCTTCCGAAGCTCACTGGATTCACTCCACTTGCAGTCAAGCACAGTCAGCCCATTTGACAATCAAGGTCTCAAACAAAAGAACTTTGCACATGAGGACAACGAGTGAGAGGTTAAAGTGAGAAGCAGACACCCATTCCCAACACTCTGGGTGCCATCATATACATGGAACTTGTGTGGTGTCTTTTTACAACCAATGGATTTCAAGGGAAAGAACTTAAATCTTTGAATCACAGACATGAGCTTCTTTACGCATTTTTAATTTGATGCAATCACTAATTTTCTCATTTCAAGAATTTAGCGGTCCCCCTTTCAAAATCAAACAGCCTTACTCTGTATTTGCTAAACTCTATCTCAACTGAAAAGTTTAAATATAATATTTAGGACATGATGTTTTAATTGTCACTATCAACACATAGCAAGTAAGAAAAAAATATTTTTAAAAGTAGATTAAAAATTTGGTATATCTCAAAATGTGTAAGTGTTGAGGACATTAATCCAAATCACCATTTTTTTCAGGCCATGCAATCACTTCCTTGGAAAAAATCAATAGGATGGGCTTTGAAGCCATCCTTCCCTGAATTCAGAGAACAAAATGACCAAGACACAACCTTCACCACCTAATTATGTTATTAGATTTAATGTTTGCAATTACACAGGGCTTTGTAGATGCAAAGTGCTTTGTAACCTGTAATTAGTCCCTCTCCCCAAGTCCAGTTCTGCTTTTAGACAGGAACGCTGAGGCACACAGGTTGTGATTTGCTCTCCTGTGAAGAGGAAGCCAAACGCCCAAGTTGGAGAAAAACCCAACCAGTCTTCAAGACAGAACCAACGCCCAGGCTGTGGGTCAGGGCTGCCTTTCCTTCTATAGCTCTGCTCGTTGACTTCAGATGTCCTTTGAATGTAAGAACACGAAAACAACACTACCACCAGACATGGAGTTTTTTGTTGATCAGTTTGTTATTATATAGTCCCTTTTGCTGCAACTGCAAGCCAAATATAAATAAAGAAATACTTTTTCCTCCAGCTATTTCCCAACCTCCTAGTTGCCCTACTAATATTTGGGGGGACACAATATTTGCTTTTAGAATAATATTTCCTAGGACCTAGAGAATTCATTTTATTAAGAGAAAGAGAAGGAGGGTGTGTGTGTGTGTGTGTGTGTGTGTGTGTGTGTGTGTTTATGTTAAGGTGCATGCAGTTAAGAATAGGGTTAGACTCAAGAACTCTAGTGAAAGCAAACATTTAAGATGGCATTTAAATCACCAATGTAAAAGGAACACTTCAGAAAGAGAAATTAGGTGTTTTCTCCCATCTCTGGCTCTGGCTCACCGCCTAGCTTCTTCACGAGGTGATCAAGGTGGGTGAGCAGCCCCTACCAAGCCCTGAGGTGCTGTGTCCCAGCTGCCAATATTCTCACGGGGTCACTGAGCAGGCATACAGCGCATCCCATTTGTAACCAAGAGAAACAGAGTCCCCCAGGGAAAATACACACTCCCCGTATGTTCAGCCCTGTGCCCCGGACTAGGTGAATCACCGTCCAGTAATGAGAGAGAAAGGGACGTGTCCTGACACTTTAATTACTCAGAGATATCTCAGCATCGTTGCAAAGGTAGCCCATTGCCCTCAACACACCACTAATCTGATCCAGCCAAGAGGATTGGATGCTTTTAAGGACTTTTCCATTAAGTGCATCTGAATGTTATTGCTAAAGCTTCCTCGAAACTATCAAAAAGAAATGCTTTGATGTTCCCCCTTCCAAGTATTATACACGATTCAGAGCCTCTGTGCAGAACTTGCTCTTCTCCCTGCTCCTAGCTCTGTGCCCCCGCTCCCACCTCAGCCAGCTCCACCAATGGTCTCCGCCTTCCTGCTCATATGAACAGCAGTTGCTGAAAAACACGACGCCAAAAGAAACAGCCAATGAAAACAGAAACAGCTGTAATCATTTTGCACAGCATGGTCTTGATTTCCTTGAGTTTTGTACTATGCCCCCTTTTTTCCCCCCTCTCTCTTTTCTTTTTCCTTTCTCCCTTCAGCTCCCTTTTCTACACACAACACTTTCAGTGTTGGGCCTGGAAAGGAGCAAGAAAAATGGTAATTCCCTTCTGAAAACCCTTTGGAAGTCAGAAATCCTATGCGAGACCACTTTGCTTAACCAGTTCAAAAACCAGGAGAGCCACAGGGGCAGGAAGGAGAGGAACGAGTTGAGGCTATTGCCACCAAAGACAGGTGAAAAGACAAAAGAAAAAAAAAAAGCACCACTGGAATTTTCTCCTTCTCAGCAGCTTGGTGAGCAGAGAGCTGTTTGTGGGAGGAGCCCGCCAAAACACTCCTTGGCTGTTCAGCTCAAAGTCTGCACTTTTCCCTCTGAATGAGACCTGTCCCTAGTCTTTACTGCCTGTCATGTATGATAGTCTCATTCTACATCCATTTTCCTGAAAAACTCAGGCATCTAAAGGCAGCTCATAAATGTAAGAAGCTATTTGAGGAGTGGTATCAGTGGTTTCAGAGAAGAAAAAGAGAAAGACTCAAATCCCTAAGCAAATATAAAAGGTGAGAGTAACAGCAGATTGTGAACAGGCCTCCTTTCCTGTCTGTGCCAGCTGGAGAGCCCCGGGAATTCTCACTTGCTTCAGACTGCAGAGAAAATGAAGGACCTGGTGCACTGGGTCCCCCTTTCTGTGAGTTCTGGGGCCCAACCTCAGTTCTAGCCAGAAGGCTTATAGCTGGGGCCATGGGCCCTACAGGTTATAAAAGTCTCCTTTTCACTGCTTTTTTTTTTTTTTAAGCAAACCAGGGGCTGCACATCGCTTTGTTCCCTCCAGCCATTCTTTTTTTCACCCATGTTCTGGATCTAGCCTTGTTCTAAAGCTCAGCTGGGCCTTCACTAAGTACTATGGAGAACTGGTTGAAATAAAAGTTCTTTCATGGTGGCACAGCCCTGTTTTTCAGTTGGTGTGAAGCAGATCTGTAGTTCATTATTAACAATAGCATGTGCGTGACACCCCAACTTCAAAGGGCTGTGCGAACATTAATTCTTTTGTGATGTGAAAAAAGCAGCAACAGCATCTTTTGTAAATGAATCTCCCTGTCTTCTAGAAAGGGGCTCGAAAGCCGAGACCCAGCCAGAGATGAATGAATCAAACCCTGGAGGTCTCGGGTCTGGGTCCAATTGTGGAACACTTTGAAAAAAAAAAATCAAGAGTTTTATCTGAGCTGTAGCATGTTCCAAATTCTACACTCTTTCAAACTCACATGGAAGTCCTTCGAAGACAAGCTGCGGTATCTTTGTTCTAGGGTAAAACAAACAGAATAAAAGACCGGAAAGTAGAGCAGATTAAATGTGGGTTTCTCTACATTGTTGAAATTTGATCTGAGGTCACTAGAACAGAGAGAATTATTCTCTCCAGTATGGCAAAGCTCGCCCTTCACTTCTGATAATAAGAGATTTTTTTTTTTTTTGTCAAAGCCACAATTTTCTATTTGAAAAGTGACAATTAATATCTCATTTTGCAGAACCAAGGTAAGAGAATGTAGAGGCCCCCTCTGCCAGTGGACATCCCCCTGGCCCCTTGGTTTTTCTTGCATTTGAAGGGTGATAATTTTGTCCGATTTAAAAAAAATATGTGGCATTTGATGTTTATATAAGAATATATGAAATATAAGTTATAAAAAATAATTAAAAAGTAAAAACTAATACAACTGCTCAAGAACCATAACTTAATCAATAACCTGGAAAACATGTGTGTTTCTTCTCTGTTGGAAACCCTGCCTCCTAATTGGGTAATCTTGATCCCAAATTCTTCGATTAGCATTCTTGTGCTGGGTTGATGGCATTCATAGGCCTGATCAATGGCCTCCCAAAGATCCTTCATTCTATAGCATTACTGTCTCTTCCCCATCTGACTCTGGATCAGTCAGGTGACTTGCTTTTGCCAATAGGATGAAAGCAAACAGATGCAAGTAAAACCTTGGAAAGCTCATACATATCCCGCCTGCACCCTGCAAGACCCTGCCGCCCTGAGAGTGTGGCCGGGCTTCCATCTGGGTCATGCGAAACAGAGCTGGGCCACACTGGATGACAGCCATTTCCAGCCAGCAGCCAAGCCATGCACCCTTGTCAGCCAAGATCAGCAGCAGAACTACCTGGCCCAGCTGTCAGGGAAACACCAACAAACCCAGCCAAGGTGAGTGGAGCACTGGCAAGATCGGACAAACACGGCGGACTTGTGAGCTACCTAAATAATAAATAATACTACCTAAATAATAAATAATACTTGCTTCTTTCCTTCAGTCGCTGTGTTTTGGCCTGGTTGGTTGCCATACTTTTTAAAGAACAGATTATTTATATCATTCCCTTCCCCATTAAAATAATAATAACAAATGCATACAACCTTGAAAAAAAAAAAAAACATTGCTTGGTCTTAACTTTTCCTCTTTTCTATTTGTAGAGATTTTCATAACTTGTTTTTGTGACTTGCGTTTTCATGTACCATTATGTTTCTCACTTTTATTGATAGAGTAATGAGGCAGGGAGGGGTGTGGCTAAAACGGGCTGGCAAAGGAGGTCCATGAGCAAACTCCTAAGCACAAACATAGAACCATTCCCAAAGCCTGCACATGAACTTCTCACTAGAATTCCAGCAGGTTTTTGATAGTATGGCTTGGATGTGACTCCAGCATGAAGTATTAAAAAAGGCACTGTTGGCCCTTCATTGTTTCCTGTCTACTCCTTACTGTCACCTCACTAACACTGTAGGGTATGTGTTTGCCTTTTTCTCCCTTTTTCCTAATTTTTCTTCCTATTTTCACTTGGTCCGAACTCACTCTGTAGAACCTGTTTTTCCTACCTTTAACCAATGTGAAACTTTGCTTACATTTGTGCTTGTTTCATTCAATTCTTTGTTCGGGACAGAAAGAACTGAAAAAAACAGCTCTAAAAGGAGAGTGGAAAGCACGAGGCCAGTACAGTAAGATGCTTACGGAGAGAGACAGAGAAGAGAAGGACAGTATTCATGTAACTTTTATAATGGTGTATTGTTGTAATTACCCTATTTTATATTATTATTAGTCGCTTACTATGCCTAATTTAAAAATTAAACTTCAGCATAAATATGCATGCATAGTAAACAACATAGGAGATGTAGGCTTCAGTACGTCTCCTGGAGGCCTCGCAAATATCCCCTGTGCACAAGAAGGGACTCTTGCACTCTGGAGAAGAAGAGCAGAACTATGGGGCATGAGAACGGCGCAGTTATGAAGCTAACACTAAATTATTTTCCAAGGGGTAGTAACAGTGTGTACATCCATCAGTATTTAACCTCCTCGTCACACCCCCGTACACACCAGCATCAAGCCATCAGAAGCAGGAGGAGCCCTTCTGGGAGAGACCTCTGGTTAAGGCCTAGGTGACACACAGCACTTCTGGTCAGGTGCCATCGGTTCCACCTCACCAACACTACCACCTTCACCGCAAGCATGAAGAAGAGGGAATGGGCAGCTACTCAGTCTCCAACATTGCTTACAATCCGTCTACTATTAAACATTAGCTTCGATTAAACAAGTCTACAGAGCACATTCTTGTAAAGTTTTCTCTTTTCACATTCCACCCACTCTCTTGGGAAATCAGATCAATTATCCTTATCCTCATTTTATAAATGAGGAAACTAGGCTCAGAGTGGTTAAATGACTTGCCCAAGGTCACAAAGTTAGCAATTTCCTAGAGTCAGAGTATAATCTCAGCACTTTTCCCCATGGTCTTGTCCTATTTCTAGTTCAATTAACCTTCCTTTTTCCAAATACACATTCAAGACTGAAGTTAATTTTCACTACTACATAACTACTACACTATCCTTCCTTCCCAAAACACAAAATGAACATTGCAAATATCACTCCCAGAATCCCACAGCTTTGAGTTTTTCCATCTGCTGTCTACCTGACATCTCTGTTTCTTTACTTCACACTCGGAACCCAGTCTGCTTGTGCTCAGCTCGCAAATAACTTCCAGTTCAACAGATATCACAAATACAGTTCAGTTCCACCTTATATGAATGGTGTCAAATTATTCAAGATTGTGACCCTTCTTTCCTGACAGTATTTTTTGCTTTAATTCCCATGATCCACACATTCCTGACTTTCTCACCTCTGTGATTGTCTAAAATCATCTAGGAGATTTCTTCCTCCCCTAAATAGCGTATATATTGAGATAACATTAAGTGTACCTATAGAAACCAACCCAGCATCTTTTACCTGGTTAATTCCAAGTCCTCTTTCATATCTCATTAGAAATCACTTTCCATAAAATACAAATTGTTGTTGGGAGTGCAGACTGGTACAACCAGTGTGGATATCAATATGGAGATACCTCAAAGAGGTGGGACTAGAGGTTCCATTTGACCCAGCTATCCCTCTGCTGGGAATCTTCCCAAAAGAATTAAAAGAATCATATCATAGTGATATATGCACACCCATGTTTATAGTGGAACAGTTTGTAATAGCTAAAACTTGGAAACAGCCCATTTGCCCATCAGTTGGAAACTGAATAAAGAAGATGTGGTTTTTCTATAAAATAGAATACTACTCAGTCATAAAAAATGAGAAAGTGGAGTCATTCATAGGAAAATGGATGCATATGGAGGCTATACTGAAGTGAAATAAATAAGTTACACATGTGTAAATACCAAATTAGTTTCTCTGTTATAAAAAAACTATAATTGTAAATAAGATCCTAATGGTATAATTGATGATGTGAAATAGGAAGAAAAGGCTAACGGTGTAGGGGAAGTGGGGAAAGTAGGGGAAAGGAAATAAGGGGAAAGAAAAAATATGCGAAAACGAAAAAATGGAAATAAAGTCTTTGTAAATAGGGAAGGGAGGAGGAGGTGAAGAGAGGGCAGGGGTAAGGGGAAAAAATGAGAACCGAGACCTGTCATGTAAAGGTACAGGATCCCAGTGATGAGTGTAACTGTGCTGTATCCCTAAAATGCACCAATGAACTCAATGAGAAAAAAAAAATCGCTTTCCACGTTTAGCAAGAGTCGCGGGCCCCTTGCTATGTTGATACAGGGTACCCTGTGCTGTGCTTTTCCCTCTCACACTTGCCATAACTTTAAATCAATATTTAACCGTGACATCCATGTCATTTCTATTTATTCCATTAAAAACTTCCACATTACAGTGTCCACGTGTGTTCGCTTTATTGCTCTATGGCTTTGCCTTCTCTAGGCTCTCACTAGATGGCTGCTACTTGAAATATTTGTCCTCCTGAAGACTGAAATCGCAGTGGACTTCTGGGTGCTGCCCCGTATGTGGACTTGCAGTTGACTATAACCACTCTATTAGTTATGGGAACGTAATTAAAAACTATAAACCTATGCTTTCACATATCATCTTATTAGATTGAATAACCTTTTACATTTTTTTTGGTTCAACATATACTTCCCTTCCACCTTATCTCCTCTATTAGTGTGATAACACAGCCCTGACAAGGGGCTTGACCAGCTGAAGATGGGGCTTAGAACCTGGCTCTGAAAACTACTTCTGACTATAAGATTAGGCTCCTTCACGATGGACACTCAGCTTTCTAATAACATCTTCCTGATCATAGCTGCCAGGATAGAAGAGTCTAGAAATCATACAGTCTTACAATGAATATCAAAATCTAATATTTCCAGGCAGGGAGGCTGAGGCAGGTGGATGGCTAGTTCAAGGCCAGCCTTGGAAATTTAGGAAAATCCTGCCTAAAAATAAAAAGGGCTGGGAATGTAGCTCGGTGACAGAGCACCTCTGGATCCCATCCCCCATGCCATTTCCTTTTCATGTCCAACAGAAGTGTCACCTCCTCAAGGAATTTGTACCCAGTTTCTCTAGACAAATATTTTTTCCTCCTCTGTGCTCCCTAGTTTATTTCTTTCCATGTGTATTACAGCTCACATCATGGCCTACTGTTTAGAAGGCATGGAATCCCACTCCTGACATTTACTTCCTACAGGACACCAAAGGGCAACTCCCTGCACTGGAATTGTTCACTGAATATCTCCACCATCCAGGGGACTGTGCTAGGTAATTTATATACACCAAACATTTAGTTCTTGTGTGATCTACATATTATAAGGATTAGCATTTCAGAGTTGAGTAAATTGAATCTCAAAGTTGTTTTCCCCTCTGTATCTCACCCAGCCCTGGTTCTTTCTCATAGCATATTTTATGGGAGTGATTGTTAAAATAAAATAGAGAACTGACTATGATGTTAATTTATAAAGGCATTCCACCTTCCTGGGGACTCTGCTCCAAAACGATATTGGAACCTTGGATTAGATGCCTGGATTAAATCTAAACTGCTATCCCAAAAATGAAAATTCTATAATACAACATTAATTTCCTCTGTCAAGGAGATTATGAATTCTATATTGCTTCAAATAAATCAAGGCATGACAGATTTGGAAAAAAAACTATTGTATGAAACAAACTATGTAAATTATGCTTCTTCTGAATACTTTGAAGCCCATTTTTAAGCTGGTAAACTTTTTCAAGGTGACATACTGATTTTCTGAAACAATTTTTTTTCACTAGAAACCACAACTCAAGCATTGAAATAGAAGACCATGTCAGTAGAGTTGTTACTTCTACCCGGAATTTTCTTCTACTACTAATCAAGGCATAAACACTGTGAAATGCACTACATGATGAGGCTATAAATGACTGGAGCAGAGAAACTGTGCATTAAACATTTTTCAGTGTGAGAAAGTCACAAACAAACACACTTCTCAGAGTCAGGTCTTATTCAGATATTTGCACAATCTTTGGAAAAATACTTTCTAACCCAATTTTCTTTCTAGGTGACAAAACTCAGGCCTAGAAAAGTTCCAATGACTGTCTCAACCAAAGAGCATTAGTGTCAGAATCCAAGCGGAAGCTAGCCTTAGCAATTGCTCCTGTAGCTACCCCCCCGTGTGTGTGTGTGTGTGTGTGTGTGTGTGTGTGTGTGTGTGTGTGTATTTTATTCTAAAAAAAGACTTGCCCAAAGCAAGGCAACCCAGTCTTCTGGTAGCAGCCTATGTCCTCCTTGACCTGAACCACATTTACCACTTGGAAGACAATCTTATTTCACTTTTCATGACAAAACCTCCAAACTTTTATCTAATGCTATCTTTAAACTCCTGGATTCAGTTGTGCCAGAAATCAGTGTGTTTCTGACCTACTCATATCTAGAAGTCAATAAACTCCCATTTTGCTTCAAAAGAAAAAAAAAGTTCCTCATGGAAATAATCACATTTTTCCATATTTCCACATAAATCTTGGCCAAAACCTCCTCTGGATATGAAACACCATATTCCTGATTCATAAATTATCTTCATGGAATAATAGTAGCAGACAAGGGACATCATGATGTGCTCCCCTCACCACGGTGGGTTTTCTCAGCATCAGAAATGTAAGCTAAAAAGTTTTCTCTTTATAAATTTAATTTTCTGAGGTATTTTGTGGTAGCAATAGCAAACTGGCTAATACAACACGGCTACAGAGGAGCCTGGTCAACAAGCAACATGAGCCAGTTTTAGGCAACAAAAGTTGGTTTTTGTGAGAAAATGCTTGCAAGCTTTCTCTTAGTTCTGCCTTTGTGTGAGAGAGAAATTTTTGGAAGAAGGTAGATCAAACTTCTGGCAGCCAGACAATTAGTTAGCATAAGCCATGGAATACTACATGGGCCAGGAGTCATTTTATGACCATATTGTCCCCAACTCCTTAGGTGGGTGGTCTTCAACACATCAACTGAACTGTGATTTTTTTAAAGAAATATTGAATACAGATGTTCTATCATTCTCTAGCCTACAAATTTTGTAAATGACAAATTGTGAAATTTAATATGTGCAACTACCTTATGCAGAGGATTATTTAAGCATGATTGGAAAATGAATTACCTTTAAATAATAAAACAAAAATACTTCCAGGGCTTCACTGGACCAACGCTGAAGGGACTATGATTTTGTATTCTGAGCAGAAATCTGAAAGCATAAATTTACATTAATATAATGGGTCCAAAAGTGAAAACTCTGATGAACTAAACTGTCAATAAACAATAATATGTGGGGTTTGGGGCATTTGCTTTAATTCAACCCACTGAAGTCATTTGACTGGTTTGCATGGTTGTTGTTTGTGCTACTTAATAAAAGGCCCTCAGCCTTGGGGACTTGTATGATCCAGAAGAAACACAAACACCCTCCCCTGGCATTGCTGTGTTAGATGACCTGACAAACTTTCAGTTTATATAAGAAAGGGACCACTGTATTCAGAACAGCGAGTCCCCAAAGTCCGGGGGACGTCAGCACAAACAGAAGAGCTCAGATAAGACAGAAAATCAAAGAAACGATGAAGGGCTCTCGACATCTTCCCTACAGGAGGATATAAATATCCAGGTTCCCTTTCATTGGCACGAACATCAACATTTGACCGAGGTAATCTAGGAGTTAATATGTGAGAAGCGAGATAGGGTATAGTGAGAGAATAGGCCTTGAGGGGGTGGACAAAGGAATTTGGAAAAGGAGAGAATGGAAGAATGTTTTTCTGTTTTTAATTGAAAGTAAATAGTTTGCCTTTTTTTCCAACTCTGTGACCCCTTTGGCCATGACATAAAGAGCAAAGTTGAAGTACGTGCACACATACATACGTACCTATATACAGGAATATTTTGTTTTTGCAAATGCCTTAAACAAAGCATGTGTTTCTGTTTAACATTGGACAAGCTCCAACCGATGTCTAGATCCTTGTCAAAATGTTGACTTTTCTGTGGGATTTTTTCCCCCTTCTTGGGCATTATGAAACTGTGTTATAGCTTTAGACTGGAAAGTTGCTGTGCTGCCAGCCTCCCTTGAAAGCCCATTGTTTTAAATCCTTCTTCAACTCCCTTCAAATTAAATCTTAATTTTTCCCCAAAAAAGAATCTTACCATTCCTGAAAAATTATCAGTTTTCAAATCCTGATAAAGCATTGAAGGAAATTTGCCAAAGCAACTAAGTTGACCAACACTGAAAACAGATTTTTTTTGTTTTCCACTGGGATACTCTGCACAATATTCTGGTCATATAAAACAGCAAAAACAAAATAACCTGTCCTATTTTTTTAAATTTTATTTATCTATTTTATAGCAAAGCATTTATTGGTACATTTTAGGCACAGATAATGGTAGCATTCATCGTAGGGAATTTGCACCTGTACATGATAATAGAAGAAAAAAATGGAAAAAAAGAGCTGGGATTTACCTGTCCTGTATTTAAGCACTTCTGAACTACTGACCTGACCATAGGGTAAGTTTAAACAGGAAAAATATCTTATAATATTTTGGTTACTTTATTTAACCTTCTAGGGCTGAATGAGGTAAAAAACATATGCCATGAATTACAAATAAAGCAAGATTATAATGAATCAATCTGAATAGTTTTTACTTTATGTCTTTACTCGAAAATTTAGCTATATGATAAAAGCCACATTCCATGATGCAAGATGCTACCGAACAAACATAAAAGCAGAAAAATGTGTCCATAGATAACAGCTATTTGGTTAAGAGATAAAAGATGTTTATAAAAATAAGCTAAAACTATAGCTTTGATAGTCACTATATAAAGAATTGGATTTCACCCCTTTTCCATTTCCACAATCTTTTAGATCATTTTTTAGATCATTTTGTCTGGGTAAAATACCACTACTAATTGGAATGTTCACTCTGATCCTAAGATATGCATTCTGGTCCTTCTTTATGACTCTAGGTTTCTAAGTCAGTACTTAGGATTTTACAAATCACCCCACAACCGAGAGTATTTAAAGCAACTAAGTAATGGTTCTGAGACTGTGGATTTTCTGACTGGTTCCAGCTCCTTGGCTGGATTGGGGGTTGGTTGCTGTTAAGTGACTTTATCCCTGAGTCTGGAGCCTTGGTTGAGCATCCAGGAGGCCAATGCTTGCTCCTTCACTGGACAGCAGGGTGGCTCCCTGAGAAAGAGAGTGCACAACCCTGAGGCCATGATCTTAAGTGAAATAAACAGGACATGCAAGTAAATACCAAATAGTTTCCCTGGTGTGAAAAATTAAAAGTGTAAATAAGGATCAAAAGGCATAATTGATATTGTGAAGTAGGAAGAAAATGTCTAAAAGAGTAGGGGAAATGAGAGGGGTAGAGGAAAGGAAAGAGGGGAAAATAAAAAATATGAGAAAAGGAAAAGCATGGAAACAAAGGTTTTTGTAAATAGGGAAGGCTGAAGAGGGTGAAGTAAGGGCAGGGGAATGGGGAAAACATAAGAACCAAGATACATCATGTAAAGGTACAAGATCCCATTGATGAATGTAACTGTATTGTATGCCTAAAATGTACCAATAAACTTAATGAAGAAAAACACAGAAAGAAAGAAAGAAAGAAAGAAAGAAAGAAACAAACAAACAAACAAAGAAACAAAGAAAGAAACAAAGAAAGAAAGAAAGAAACTTCCTAAGCCTTATTTTGTTGCTGCATTTGCCAAAAACAATCATATAACTAAGTTCAGGCCATGTGCTAGAGACTCACATCTTAAAGAGATAGACACCAGGAAATAGAAATACTCTTCAGTATTCTAGTATCACAATTTTTAATGTAGGATAATCATGGTCATTTTCCTCAACTCTTAAATTAGAAATCACCTTACTTTCTCTGCATTTCTAAAGTAAAATGTTTATAGCAAATTAAAAAAGAAATATATTTGAGAACTTCTGAAAAATATAAAGAATTCTGTGACTATAAAACATTTGGAGGGCCCAGGATTTAGCTCAACGATTCCGCCGCCTGCCTTGCAAGCACAAGGACCCAAGTTTGATCCCTGGTACTAAATAAACAAATAAATAAAATTTGGCTAGAGAAATCTACGCATGTAATTCTGGATAGCATTATTTTCATCTAAGTTTGTCTTTGTTAACCAATAAAAACCAAACTGACATCAATGGAAAATATTTTTAACATCATTACATATTTTAAAAGCCAACTCTCTACATTTTAACTAAATTTTAATGAGCTCATTATTTGAGTTGTATTTATCAATTTAGCAGAAGAGCACAATGTTATCCAAATGAACCTTTACAGAACTAAATCTTACATGTACAATGCCAAAGTATCTGACATTGTGGGTTTTGTGGTATATTTGGATGATCCATCTAACATAAAAATTTTTTTTGATTCTCAACTGATCAACTAGAGTGTTTTATTTTGTTATCATCAGACGGTGCAACTATCTGCCTTTTAACAACTTTGATTATTCTAGAATATGGCCTGAGATTAAAATGTCTCTTACTGAGAAAAGTGATTTTTCCCTGCCATACTCAATGTATCTCTTCTACATTAAATTTCCTCCAGCAAAATAAATGAGTTCCACTTGTATGAAATCAAAGAGAATAAAGGTTAAAAAAAATTTTTGAGTTGCAGTTGCCATAGGAACTGTGTTTCTTTAATCTTCAGGGCATGTGAAATAAGCACTTACTGGGGTAGTAGAGTGGTATTCCCACACATAGTTAACTGAGATTAACATGAGAAGATCAGGAAAAGAAATCAGTGTGATTAGTCACTAGATTTCGAGCTATCATGTTCATGATTTGGTTTCAAAAGACAAAGGAGCAAAAAGGTTTGGGACTTGACTTTGATGTTGTGAGGTTTTATTTCAATTATCCAAATGCTACTGATTTTTAATTTCTTAATACCTACAGTCTGTAGGAAGTAAAAGCTTCATGAGCAAAATGTTTTCCCTCGCATTCATTATTCTGCATATGTGTAAACTACAGTTCCACGCTAGAGCTACATACACAGCTCCGGTGACAATTCCTAAGGGGTGACTGGAATAACTGTCACCTTTGCCAGATGCCCCAGTACATCCAGCATTCTGTCCATGACTTTCTTCACCTTTTTACTTCCCGTCTTTCTTTTTACCCATTATCTGCTTCACAGACTTGTCTTTCTGTCTTTTGATTTCATTCTATTTCCCTATTGTGACGTTAGCAGTCCCAGGATTTCTTAGCAAACATTGTAGATTTATTGTATAGTTGAGTTAGGCTCTATGATAAGGAAAGGTTCAAGATATAAATCAGAATTGCTAGAAGAAACACTGGAGAAAAACCTGAAAACAAAAATTTTTGTCATGTGGTTGCCTTATAGCTGCATAGCTCTTTACAATTTCTTGATGGAGGGTTTCTGCTGGGTATTAGATTGTCTCACTCAGGGGCAGGCAGTTTCGTATTCAGGAAATATAAGCATTCTGTGCTACAAATAGACAAACCAGCACACATGAGTTATCATAAAGGTTAATCACAGCACAATAAAAGGCTGAATGTAATCAGAAATCTATAATTTGTTGATAGTGCCAGCATCTAAAAGGCTATGTTTAATTTCTTTGAATCATTATAAAATATTTACTGTGTCCAACATAATTTTTGCTTAGGTATAGCCCTTGGTATTCTAGTTCTTTGAAAGAAGCATTACTATAAACAGTAATTCATTCAAAACCAGGTCATAAACTCAGAGGTATTATTTTTGTGGTTTAACTTTTTGTTTCTATATATTATAATTGAATTATACCAACAGTATAGTTCAAAGCAATACTCATACTAGTTTTTTAAAATCTAAACTAATCACAGTCTATTTCTAATCTAAATATTCAGCTTCATCTTCCATATGAACCAGTTCTAATCAAACTACCTTGAGCCAGAAGAACTTGCGCTCCATACTCAGCCCTGGCTTGGACCACTGTCTTATGGTCCAGGTTGTAGAAGGCACTGCTCTGGACTTTATCTCTAGGACATAAGACATCCCCTACATAGCCCATATCTTCGCCTTTCTAGATCCTACATTCTGGAATCCTATAACTTCCTGCCCAAAAGGTTTTAAGCCATATTCCAAGACCTGTGTATGGCTTGTCCCTGGAGCAGAGGGTAATGGTTATTCACACCAAGCCTCAGTATGTCCTCACCTCTCCTAGAAAGCTGTTCATGGCAGGATCAAATCTCAAAGAAGAAGAGAATGGGTGTTAGCCACAGGCTGGACCTTTGTAGGCGCTTTTTCCTAGCCCCCACAAGAACGACGGAGTGAGTCTGCAGACTTTGCTGCTTTTTCCCAAAACCACATGTTCTTTTGGGTTTTGATGTCTTCCCATATGCTTTACTCCAAGCCTGAAAATTCCTTTCCCCTTCCATTCCTGGTGATGGCCATAAATGTAATTCCATTTCCTTTTTGAAAATTTCTCTCACTTCTGAGGCAGGTGAGCTCTTTTCTTCTTTAGCTTACACTGACCATAGGGCTTAACACACCTGAATTAAATTATTTATTTACACATTTGTCTACTCAGAAAAAAATTTTAGGCCAGCAAGACTTAACTTCAACTAGCACCTCTTCACTCACATTTAATAAACGTTTTTTTAAATTATAGGTACTAGATACATCATTTATAAATTGGTTCCCTAGCTCATTTATCACTCAAAAAAACTATGTAGGCTAGACCTTAGGATAGTATAACATCTTCACTAATGTAAAGGAATAAAAAGGCAGTTCAAAAGCAATTTATAATATTTTCCAAATGTGAATAATTCCAAAAATTCCATTTATAAAGACAAATACTTGGCACCTCATGCAGTCTTTGATAAAATCTGACAGATACATGTAACATCACTTTAAATAGAGAGAGGCACTCAAAACCAAAAATACAACCAGAGAAATACGTCTCATTCAGGCATTACAGGCATCCATGAAATCAACTGTTATGAAATGCATAGTCTAGGGAGTCCTGTCCTTGAGAGATTCAAATTAATACATACATTTTAATTTATTTCTTTGCAATACTGAAAAATGGGAAAGATTATCAGAGAAATTTCATGATCATTATTATTCAATGCACTTCAGTATATATCTAAAGTATGTTATATGGTTATAAAAATTTAAAAGCCTCTTTATTGCTCAAAATTATGACAAATAGCTCACATTTTGTACACGTTTAATACTTGTTCAGAACTCATCCATGTGGTTTATATGTAGTAAACTGTTCAAGCCCCCCAAGAATATTTTTAGTTGAAATTGGGTACTAGAATAGTTATGAAACTTGCCAAAGGGCATGTAACTGGTCTGGGAGTAGTTGGGAGTCATGGTAACTGGAGCCATGAAAAATTGATGAGTAGAGAGCACCTAGTCTGTTAAGAGGGAAGCAAAATGGAGTCTTAAAAGATTTACACTGAAGGAGGTAGACCAACAGATACCTTTGGAGGGAGCAGAGCAGATGGCATAAAAACAGTTGGAGAAGAAACAAGCAAAACTCAGTGTCCCTAATACCAAAGGAAGAAAGCTCAACATTACCAGCTCTTACGCATGCAACATGCAAGTTGACTACATATAGTTTCTGGTTTGCATCTAGAAAGTCTTTGTCAGAGACTCTGGATCCTTATTAAAGTCATATTTATGAGCCAGTGGATGGATGGATGGTGACATCCTGGGTACAGAAGGAAGATGAGTTTTTCAGATGTTCCTAAAGGGAAAAAGTGGTAGCTTAAGAGGTGAGAAGATCCAAAGTTACTTTTAATAGGTGGGTATTTTGTCTTTGTTGGAAAGGGAAATGGTCAAATAAAGCCATTTCATATAAAGTGAAGCTGTACTCACTCCAGCCATTGGCTTCCCACATCTTCCTATAGCTGAACCCAAGTTGTTCAGATCCTTCATGCTCTGTTTGGTCAGCAGCATTGGAATCTTCCGGAAGCTCATTAAAACCATAGAATTTTAGAACTTTCCTCACCCCCAAATCTGTGTTTTAGCAAAAACTCCCAGTGATTCAAATGCATTTTAAAATTTAAAAAGCATTGATCTGGATTCCACTATAGATAACCCCAAGGAAAAGCTTATCTACTAATGTGTACTTTAAAATTGTGTTGCTTTGCTTTGCAGGCATGCCAGAAGCAAATCTCATTTACTTGTTAATATTAACACTGCTCTCTCACCAACCTAGTAATTAACTGGATTCCATTTACACTTTGCATCTTAAGTAATGACCATCTTACCTTAAATTAGAATGATATCAGACCAATATTGTGGATTATATAGGTTTACAGTTTGTCTTATTCTATAGCCCTATGTAATTCAAAGCACTGATTGATCTATAAAGGTAAAGGTTTTATAAATTTCACTCAGTTATCAGGTTCATTTTCTTCACATGTGTCTCAACTTATGTTATAGACACATTGCAGAGGAGTAAGCAAAGTGTTTTGTAGTTTTTCTGGGTTTTTTTTTATGGCATGTAGTGGTAGCAATGATAGCTGTGAATGAAACACCATCTGAGGACTAAAGCGAAAAAATACCATCAAAAGAACACACACACACACATCCTCACATTCACACACACAGAAGAAGTCCTTGTTTGCATAATTCTAGTATGCACAAATTTCAGTTACCATGGTTTAGTTAAGTAACACCAGTCTCCAAAACAGAGTTCTAATTTCACTGGCTACAATATGTTAATTCTTAGCAATCCTTGAATACCAAACTTTGCTGATAGCTATTCAGTTAACAAATCACTACAAAAAGCCTATGTGAGCATTACATTCAGAAACTAATTATTTCACTTCTTTCAATGTCTAACATGACTCATCCCTGTGCTTGTTAAAATCATGTTGTTATATGGCCACCTTGTCTCCTACTGACAATCCCACATGGCATTTTACAGAAAATGATAGAAGAGAATTAGCCAACAATGATGAAAGGACTACAAATAAAGGAAAAGTGTTGACCCTAGAAGTAAAATGAGAACATTATAGAAATAGCTGGCCATGGGAATATTGACCCCTTAGAGAGTGTTAGAGTTAAACTCAGCACCTTAAGCGTACTAGGCAAGTGCTCTCCATGAAGCTACACTCCAGCCCTCCAGCCCATCCTGCTGCCATTCTAGAGGCCAAAGACGTGCAAGTGTAAAAACTCAGCAAAGGAGAGTTGACCAACACAAAGGAAGAAAGGGATTGTGATGAAAAAGGACAAGATGTCCCAGAGGAGGTGATATCAACAAAATATTTCACATTAAAAGAACTCTAATTCGTGACATTGAAAGTATAAGGGGTAAAATGTTAGAAGCTTATCCAAACTTAGAAAGGACTGTGGTAGTTTTCCATAACACAAAAAGAGAAATTTGCCCCATGTTATTAGTTACAGGAAAAGAACAAGGCAAGCACAGCTCAGAGACTACTTATGATAAGTTTTTGCAAAGAAACCAAATTTTTATTCCTCAATGTTTGTGTTAAATAATGATACACTAAATGAGTAGTAGTTTTCCTTTATGTGTGTGTGTGTGTGTGTGTGTGTGTGTGTGTGTATACATACCTATATACTTGCTTACATATTTATGATTGAAAGGGAATTTTGAATCTTTTAATAGAAGTCAGGGAAGAATCATATTTTTTTCTCCTGATAATTAAAGTGGTCTTGTGTGATTTTGGTTTGACAGGTTATTTTTGTTTGTTTGGTTGGTACTGGGGATCAAACTCTGGTCCTTCTGAGGCAGGTGGCGGAACCACTGAGCTAAATCCCCCACCCTGAAAGGTTATTTTTTTTACAACCTTACTATGGCAAAGCAGTGATTGCTGGCAGAGATGCAGAGAAAGGGGAAGGGGAAAGGACAAATGGAGGGAAGATGGGAAGTGGGAAAGGCTAAAATGAATGCAGGCAAGGCAATGACCTTGTACTGCCCTTCTCTGTGGGCTCAAGAGACCTGGAACTCACCGGTAACATGTGCATATGCACTGTATGTCTAGTTACCATATTCCCAAGTACAGAACACGCAGCTTGGTTGTGGATCATGCAGGGTTTTATGTTTCCACTGGAGAGCTGACATACAAGAGACAATTCTAGGAGGGTTCTGTTAACAGCTCTATGTATTAACAACAGGGGAGACCCCTTGGTATGTATGTTTCACATCATGCAATACACGAAACTAATTTTATATAAATAATATTTTTACAAGCTGGATTATGAAATCCACAGGGAAAGAAAGAACATCACTCTTTCTTCTCTAAAATTTTAAAAAACCCTATGTAAAGTACATGGTCAATTTTATTTAATTTCCCATGAACTGTAACTTTAAGGGTATTTAAAACCGAATTTGTCTTATTGGATTGGTCTTAGTTTGCAAAACATGAAGAGTTTCGACGTTTAAAAGTATGACAATACAGGTGATATTTAATGGTTGTTAAATGATAATGTGAAAGACAGTTCCTAAGAAAATTATAAAACAATTACATAATATGAAAGATAGACGAATCCAGTTAGTTTTTAATTTAAAACCTCCTCTTGACCATTAGTTACTTTTCCACATAAAATCCATGTTATTTTTAAAGGACTTCTCAGCTACAGTACTGAGAAATGCTGTGTGACTTGCTCTCTCAGGGGGAGCCGCTAGCCTTGCAGCTAGATGAGCCCTACAACCAGTTCTCTAATGTGAGTATGGGGACATAGACTCATGGCATAGAACACCCACAAGATGGAAGCAGCCTTGGCCTCACCAAATCAAGAAAAGCAAGTACTGTATTATGCTTCCCTTGGACGTATATTTACCATCGCTTATCTTTGGGTTAGGAGGTCACCAGGAAGTCTAGCAATTTGTATTTCCTGATATGCAGAGTTAGCTGCTACCTGTTAGATAAATATTACAACCTATGATCTTGTCCTCTTGCCTCACTTTCTCAGCAAAATTTCTCAAGCCATCATAAAATACAGAGGTACATGTGCAGATTCTTTTATCTATAGCTATCGACAGATATGAATAAGAATCACCATAGTAACCGATGTGACCAAAGGTCCTCTTTCTTGTCTATGGTACTTCCATAGCCAATACACTAGGACTATCTGAAAGACCCTGAGGTACAAACCTGAGCTTCCTTCATTTTCTACAAACCCCTCCCAATGAACCCATGGCTGACAGTTGTGCTGTTCACATAGTCTAGCTTCCTTCGTCCTCACTGTGGGCCTGACCATATGCAGCCTCACTAACTCATTCACTTCAAGCTCCAGTACAACAGAGAGCAACGCTTGGACCTGCCTGAGTGCTAGGGCAGGGCACAGTTTCTGTACTCTAGCAAAGACTGCTACTACAGAGAAAAACACAGAGTAAAGTGAACCAAAGTCTCTCTGAAGATACAATTGTAAAATACCAGTATTTGAATCAAAAGAATAATACAGTGAGTAAATCCTGTTGTTTTGAATCTTCACTCTTTCTTGCAATTTCAGCAGATATAGAAATATTTAAGAAATTAGCATTTATCATTCTTGATAAAAACACACAGAACAGACAGATCTAGCCAAATACTGTCCGAAAAGGGAAAAGCAGATAAGACCCTTGTCAATTTTTAATTAATTGGTGAAGCCAAGAGCATCACACAAATAAAACTTAATTAAGTCATTATATTTAATCAACTCTAGCTTATTAAATGAATTATTTTCATTTATTTGCACTCTATTATAAAGTCCATACATAAACAAAATCAAATGTAAAAACCAAATGATTCAATGTATTCAGTTCAATCAAAAATTCCATTTCATTTATCCTGCTGAAACGTAAATCACCTCAAAACACTATGTCACAATTTATACTTCCCTTGCATCAGGAAATACACAATAACATGTTGTCATGAATACATCACTGTGAAGTGGTCCCATCTTATGAAATATAACTCATTCATTTTACATGTTTCATTTCATTTCAATAATAATGTGTGAAATATCATTGTCCGGTTTACAATGTATATCAAAGTTATGATAGTCTAGAATGGAGATTTCCCAACTTCATTTCTTATTCCATTCATCACCAAGTATAAACACATATGTATATCTTGAACCTCCTTTAAACAAATATATCTTCCAGTGAAGAATGGGTATTTTCCTGTATCTGAAGATGGAGTTAGACACACAACTACTTTCTTTGCAAAACTATAATATACCAGTTTGTCATTACATGGATTATATATGTGAATATCTCTATTAGGTGCCACATCCCTTTTTTATGTAAAAGATTAGCATAACAGTATTGGGTTATCAAAGCAATACATACTGATAAATAATAAAAGACATTACCAAAAAGCCCCATTGTTCTGGGTTCTTCGGCCTAGCTAAATCAAAGCTCAGGAACAAGCCTCTGCTGGTTTGACTGCATATACACTCAGTCCCATTACTCAGCTTTCTCAGCAACGGGAAGCAGACCTCTTGTTGGGAGAATGATTTGCCACGTATGGAGCTCTTTTCTCCCTTTGAAATGCTTTCCATCCTTCAGGGAGGAAACAGAAACCCAGCCACCTATTTCCACAAAGTTTACCTCACTTCTCTCTAATCTGCCAGGTGTCTCATTCCCCCTAGTTTGTTGCCCAGATAAAAAATTCAACATTTCTTCTCTCTCTTCTTCACAATAATCCAGAGCTTCTATTCTTCCCAGGCAGAAACCACTCTGTCCACATCAAGGCCTCCACACGTGGACTGTACAGAGCCTTCAGGCTCCTCTCGCTTTCGTCCCACATCATCTCCACCTTACATGGCGTTTCCAGCTTACATCAGGAAACATCAACCTGCCTTTTCCCCATCTCATCAATACTTGATGCTGTCTTGAGTGCTCATGAAGGGAAAGCAATGAGGATCCTTCTAAGGAAGAGGATTGTCTATGGGGAGAGAAATCTGCTTCAGTGAAAAGATCCTACAAATGTACCAGTTAAAGCAGCTCCCTGATCTTTAAAATGAACACTTAAAATGCAAGAAAAAAAACTATCCACAGTGTTCTTCTTATTCTTAGCATGTGCAAAGGTTACACTAAAGACAATGATCATTTAGATGTTTGGTTAACAACCAAAAAACTCATAGTCTGTAGCTATTATGTTAGGCTGTGCTTGTCTGTTGGATAAGTGAGGAAAAAATATTTTACCTTCATGTTCCCCCTAAAAGACTAACTTTAAACCCCCTTCAGAGTTCTCCCTTCTTTAAGCACATATTCCAAAGTCATCAACGCGTCACTTAAGTCCCTTCGCAATCAAAGCCAAAATTCTCTTACACACCTCAACAACATAGTGCAGTGCTGCAGGCGCAAAAGACCTTGGCGTGCAGCTGCTCTTTGGCCAAGTCTGGCTCACTCTGCGTTCTGAGCTGCATTCCTACTAATTCCCAAACTGCCCAAATATTCAGGCATTTCTCACACTCCACGTCCAGGAAGCAAGGAGCATGGTTAAGATCCAGAGGTTCTAGTTTAAAACCCAATGGATCTGCTAAATAAAAAACATTGACTGGAATAAAAAAAAAAAAAAACTGGAAAAAGGCTAAAAAGTAATGAAATAATGAAAAACTCAAATGTGTCATTTCAAAACTTGAAAGGCCTTTGTATCCACCAATGATACAAACTGAAAATATTAATTTTATTTATTTTAATGAGTTTATTGGTAATATTACGTATACAGTACAGCTACATTCATCATTGGGATCTTGTACCTTTACATAATGTATCTTGGTTCTCATGTTTCCCCCATTCCCCTGCCCTCCCTTCACCCCCTCCACGCTCCCCTATTTTGGTTCCATTTTTTTCCTTTTCTCATATTTTTTCTTTCCCCTTATTTCCTTTCCCCTACCTTTCCCACTTCCCCTACACCTTTAGCCCTTTTTCTCTTATTTCACATTATCAGTTATATATTTTGGATCTTATTTACACTTTTAGTTTTTCATATCAGAGAAACTATTTGGTATTTACACATGTGTGTCTTATATATTTCACTTAAGAGTATGACCTCAGGCACCATAGGCAGAAAGCACTACAAAGAAAATGGAGGGAGTATCAACTCACCTGAAGGAAACTATGCTGGGAGAGTGATGCAGTCGCCTGGTGGTGCGGTTCATGGAGGTGTAGGCATTCATACCCAGCATTGGAGGGGAGCAGACCATCCCAGCAGCTGGCGAGCTTATCAGATAGGAGTCTCTTCCATGAATGGTCAAGGTATACGACCAGTCTACAAAATTCATCACAGATGACCTTGATCTAAGATCTCAAAGAGCCTCTTTCAAATCTAAACTCATCTGTGACCATGAAGAAGTTATTCTATGAGTATTTTCATACCACATGCCCTTTTCCTGAAGCAAGTACAGTGCTAGGTAAGACAAAATATGGTTTCTACTTATTTATATTCCAAGGAGTAAATACTTCAATGCTGTATCAAGAAAAGTGGTTCACATTTAACTTGGGTAGGTTAATGGATTACATTTTGAGTGATGTCAAAAATGATTTTAATATAAAATAATCTAGCCATGGCATGGCATTTTCTCACTTCCTGAGTCATCCAAAGTCCAACAGATCATTTTGCCTTTTACTAATTAAGATGCAGTAGTGTAGTTTGGGAAAGTTCAAGGCACTTTCCCATTTACAATTAGATATAAGATGAGCAGTAGAATTTGAAGTTCAAAATAAGTTTGCAATCCTAAGGCATTCACAGGGCTCTGGAAACTGGGGTCTATGAGCAGTGTATGGATTCAGATTGACATATCTGTGGCCTTCTTGAGTCATCACCATCATGATCAACTCTAGCTGGCTTTCCAGGCATAGCTTCCTAGCATATTATAAATAAACAAAGCCATTAAAATGATATGTGGCATTCCACTGCCATGGTTACTGGCTGCATCAGTGCCCAGAATGTGCCCAACATTCTTGATATTAAGATAAATCAGGTCCATTCCAACTTACATAAAGTCACATTTGTCCTGACCATTTTATGAGCCCCCTTCTTCTGGCTTAAATCACAGAATCCACTGCTCTTGTTACCACCCACGACCACATTTCTCTCAGTAACTCTCTCAATAAATCACATCTATGAAATCCTGGATCACAGTACTTAGAGCCAGTTCTGGTACACTTGGGACAGGTTGTTACAAGATGATCAGGAATCTAGTGGGGATTTTTCTTACCACCCCACCAGTGATTTTTAGATCTTCTGTTCCCATTATCTCCATACCGTAGTATGCAGTATGAATTTCCAAGACAAAGTGTCATGGGAGCCTCTCATTCTTAAATCCATGGGAGTGTACGCTGAGGGGTCTGTGCTACCTGCCAGGAGATGCGGAACAAATGGCTTTATGGCTCCAATTACTCTTTTCCCACTGAACTCACAGAACTCACCTTGGCCTTCTGTCTTTTCATTGTCAAATCTGCACACCAGGAAGATGTGCTTCAAAAACAAAGCTGTCTGTTCCAGATAATGCTGTCTGATTATCATTACAAGTAAATTTAGTTTTCCACTGAACAAATTAAGATTATGGAGAATTTCTATGACACTCATTTTGAGGTTTTCTTCCCCCTAGGCAATAGAGATGTACAGCTTTAAACTTTCACTTTACTTCACTTTTTTAAATATCTTTTTTCTTTCTTCAGAACTGACTTGTGAAACACACCAGGAGTATCTAAAGAATATCACAGATCCCATTTTATTTATTTGAAAATAAAGAGTAACTCTTGAGATCTTAGTAAAACTGTCACTTTCGATATTCTCTCCCCTAAAGAATGTTCCTTTTAGTTCTAAATTTGTAAAGTGTATAAATCAGTAAAAGATACAAATATTTCCAAGTTACTTTGCCTTAGAGTACCTCATAGATGAAAGTTTTGTATGCCATTACTAATACTCAAAGCCAACTTCATCTTCCAAGACAACTACGGCAGAGATATTTCTTCTACATTCACAAGACATCTCTGCTGTAGTTACCCAAATGCCTGGTTCTGCAGTCATTATGTAAGTCACGGTAAACCATAGGCTTCAGAGAGAGAGAGAGAGAGTAAAGACAACTTAAACTCCAGTGCGTTTGCAAACTTCATTAAATCATAACTGGCCAGTTACATAGCAAGTGAAAGGATGCGGTATGGTGGGGCTTAATATCCTCAGTTTTCAGACAACAAGCAAACAGATCTTCAAAGATTGTCATTGTTACTATTTGTTCAATAGACAACATGGATGCTACGTCACAGCTGATTAAGTTAATTTTTCACAGGGGTATCCATGGAAAGTTACAAAATAAATACAAATAACAGGGAGGGGGATAGTTCCATTAATGTTCAAGTTGTGTTGGAAAAAAAAGACTCAACTCAATTACTAATTTTCAAATCTTCACTCATTAGAAAGCCGGGCATCTTCAGGTCCAGGAAGACTTTCTGCCCCATGAATTCCCTCAATTTAGTGTTGACTTGGCACCAACTGGCGTCTATTTGCCAGGCAGCCCATCCAAATATCAATTCCCCCTGAGCTCAAACTGAAAACAAATACATATTCTGATGGTCCCACCAGCACCCGCTGTAGATATTTGTGTCTATGTCTTCTGTTAGTCTGATCTCATTAGGAATCTCTGGAAAAAATAAGGTCTGAAAAGAATAAGGACAGACATCTAATCATCTCTCACTATCTCTGGTTTCAGAAGATCTGTAATCTTTGGAAATTGCTAATAACCAAAGAAGCGTTTACAAACATCAATGGAAATAAACTAAACAAAGCCAAAGCCAACATTTACACTCCTATTACTCACCACTGTTCAGACTGGGAGTTAATAAATTCCACAGATGAACTAACTTCTGACAAGTATAATCAAAGTCACCTTCCACATCCCAAATGCTTGCCAACAAATTAATCTCTCCCCTTTATTGATAGAAACAAACATTTTCCTATGGTAGTAATGCATTTCATTTCATTGTTACTGCATATACAAAAGTCAATAGCCAAGCAACAGTGTAATTTAAAAGCAGTCTTTCAGGGAAAACAAGAAAAATTAGCTGATTTGAAATCTTAACATAAAATTTAAGATAAAAAGTAAAAACAGTCTGTGATAATTTTCAAGAGGGCTTTAGCTTACATCACTTTTTCAGAACATGAAGAATTATCACAGTCAACTATATTTTCTTCAAAATGCTACTTTATATATTTTATTATTGCAAAGAAGTTAAGAGTAAAACCAATGCCAGCCAGTGTGTTACTTTTTCTCAGGGTGTCAGCAAAACCTAACATCTCAGTCTTAAGATTGACTTTTACAATTTAAAGCAAAGTCAAAAATGCCTTTCCAAGGGAAAAAAATGAAAAAAGATAAAACTGAAGTTTACCAGCCACTTAACTTCCTTCCATGAGCAAGGAGTGGAGTGGAGGTAAAGCTGGAGCTACTTTGTCAAACACACTTGGACTGCAATCCAGGTGCTGCCATTTGTAACTCCTGTGTCTTTGCACAGCTGATTTAACCTCTCTGGGTGTCTTCTTCAACATCTCTAAGTATTGATGATAACTGGAGGCAGCCCCTGTGCCACATAGGACACCAAATTACTTCTTTGATGAAGCATGTTAGGTCTCTGATGTCATGAAAACTGCATCGTAGAAGGACAGACAGACATGTGAACTGGGAATTGCATTCAGGAAGAGTATCCTAAAAGGGGAAGGCTGGGCTGCATAGACGGATGAAACAAGGGGGCCTCATCTGAAGGGTTAGAAATAATTAGCTGAGAAAAATCCACGAATTAACAACTAATAGGAAAATGGAAAAGAGCTAAACAATACAGGGAAAACACTCTGGACAAACAAAAGTAAGAGAAG
The DNA here is from genome assembly GCF_012274545.1 of Fukomys damarensis. Taxonomy (NCBI): domain Eukaryota; kingdom Metazoa; phylum Chordata; class Mammalia; order Rodentia; family Bathyergidae; genus Fukomys; species Fukomys damarensis. The sequence continues at coordinate 20,252,281 of NW_022900922.1, forward strand.
GCAAAGCAGAGCAGATTCCCCATATTCAAGAAGCTGATGAGGTCCAGCGTGGCTGGACAGGAAAGAAGGCAGAGGACACGGGAAAGGGTAAGCTGGAAGTGGTAGGCAAGGGCCAGATCTAGGAGAGCCCTAAGGTCCAGACTACATTGGAGCTTAGACTTCATTCTGAGGACAAGAAGAAGGAAACCACTCAAGGGCTTAAGGAGTAGAGACACCAAGGGATTTGTTTTTTGAAATTGAGTCTAGATGCAGAATCAAGTACATATTGGAGGAAAAAGTGGAAAAGGAATATCAGGCAACTGCTGATGATCCAAGCAAGAGATGGATCTGTTTGTAGCTGAGTTAAGAAAGGAGTGAGAAAATATGCGAGAGATGTAGGAAAACTAAGATCAAAATTTATAACACAAATTTATAACATAAAGAAGTAAATTTATCAGGGGCAAGGAAAGCAAGAAAGAGAATTTCTCCAGCTGAAAAACAATATTAACTTAATTCTATATTGGGTGAATAAAAATGTGACTGTATATTAGGTATCTCCACAGTAAAGTGAATTCCAAAAATAGAAAGAAAATAGAGTATGTGCTGCTAAAGCAAGCATAAAAAATTTTGAAAAAAAGACTATTTTTAGAGTTAAAGGAAACTTCGTACTTCGTATGAGTGATGCAAAGCTGATTTTTTTTTCTAGGTCACATCCCTAATCTTTTAACTCTTCTTATGCATAAGGAGAGCAATGCACCAGTGCAAATGAGAAAAAGGAAATTTGAAATGATGGGAATAGGAATGAGGGTGACAAGTGTCGCACTGTTCTGCCATTGTGGAGAAATAGTCTGCAGGAAGTCTTCCAGAATATAAACTGCCTGCCTTTAACACGTTGGCAGATATTCCTGAATAACCAATAAAAATGTTATCTGAAATTATATCTTCATCTGTTTGGTAAGATTTCTATAGGAGTTTGTGAAGACAATGCAGGCCATGAGGTTTGCTTTCTTTTCCAGGAAGCCTATTCTTACTGCCATGGCCTGACCATCTCATTGTGAAACCCTTGGGGGCTGAATACATTGACGTCATACATTTCAGAATCCATGGTAGCCAAACCAGAGTTCTGGGGGCTACAAAACAGCAGTGAGGCCCAGGCACAAAGAGATACACTTATTGAGTGGACATGGGTCCCACTGGCCAGGCCATTTGTTAACCTCTCTGGAAGCTGGGTACAGGGGAAGGGTCCTGACATGTAGTGGGAGGCACCTGGTTTGCTTCTTTTCTGAAAAACAGAGACAGAGATGGAGAGAATCACTACCACCAAAGGGAGGGTGGCATTCCTATGCTCAAATAGATATATTTTTTCACCTTTCTTAGGAAACAGTTCTAATAAAAGAATAGAAATTGAACAGGCATTTTTTAAATTATTAAGACTCACATATCATCATACATAAGTATTATTTCCTCCCTGAGGATTGTATTACACCATGCACTGTAGACACATCTTACTCAACAATTAAGTCAGTGGGGGAAAAGTGTATAGTCAAAGTTACTCCTGAACATTCCTTAAATCTCCCATGAAAAACAGTGTATGTGATTTTGTACAGGTTGTGCTGTCTTACAAGTCTCACATGGTCAACTTTTCGGCATTGAAACAAAGAAACTTGATGAAATACCAGATCTGCACTTAGCAGCTACAGTGTAAAGAGAAAAAAAATGGGGGGGGGTCCTTTTTCTGCTTTTCTTCTAAGTGCATGTAGATAAGCACTAAAGCCGTGCGACTCCAGTGTATGGGAAAAAGGAATTACATTTTCCTCCGTTTCCAAAATGGACACACAGATAAAGTCCCATTATATTGAAAGAAATGTTCCCGTGTAATCTGAGCTACTTCATTATCTCACTTAACTGGTAAATTAGTTTACCCCTTTCCCTCATGTCATTGAAAACAGTAAAAAGATACAAACTCAACTTAACTATGTGTTGCTAATGTACTGAAATACTAACTGTTAAGGAAAAGGAACACAAAATAATCTTTTTCCTCTTCTTCCCACACTCACATATGAAGTCCCAAAGTCACCTTATTCCAATTCTTTCATCAATTCCCATTTCACCTTAGAAAGGAGCCAAGGTCAAGATCACCTGCCACGCCCCTCAGCTTCATCCTCCCTCCTCCATCCAGCTGTCTGCTTCCCGGGTCTGTTCTGGGGTCACATGAGCAGGCTCTGTCCTCCCACTGAGTCAGTGAGGAGGAAGGCTTGGCAAATGGGACGATGGCAACAGCTTCTTAACGATCCTCTTCTCCATCTGACACCCTCAGGACCTGAGAGGATAGCCACTCATACAACGCTACCCAGTCCCACACCTTTGCCAATAAACACTCTTTGCACTATCTTAGCTCAGTGTGCCATCTGGTTTCTGGTTGAACCCCTAAGTCATATCATTTAATTTTACAAGTGGAAAATCTGAATCGGAGAAAGTGGCATGCCCAAATGGTACACAGCTGCTTCAGTCGGTGAATGACAGAAAGGGAATCGGCCAGAATTCTTGGTTGCCAGGGACAGAAACTTCTCTGGAGCCAATTAAACAGAAAGAAAAGTGGAGATGTTCACTGGCCTGCACTGATGAGAGATTCAAAGCCACTGATGTTGAGCATGGGTGGATCCAGGAGCTGGACCTTTGTCACCAGAAATGTGTCTCTGTTTTCCATGTCAACTTCATTCTCAGGTAGACTGTCCATACACGATACAGGGCACAACTGATAGCAGCAATAACATTTTATCTCCTCGTAGTTCTAGAAAAAGCCGCATAGGTGATTAGAACTGAGCTAGGAAGTCCATTCCTGAACTAATTGCAATGAATTTTCATAGGACAGATTAAGACTGCTGGGTAACAAGGCTGACTCCATCCAAAAAACATGGTGAAGAAGCTGTGGTGTTTGGAAGTAAAAGAACTTTTCTCAGAAGTGGGGGTCAATGAAATGCTATTGGGGCACAACCAGTATGTACCTCTGGAATATAGAAAAAACAATGAAATCAATTACTATCTCAAAGCTCACTGAAATTGTTACACACACAAACACACACACACACACACACACCTAAAGCAAAAAAACACTGACCCGTTGTGAATGTTTTTTTGTGGATATAAAAGGGAATTATTGAACTAGAAATATCAGTGACTGGCATCTGTATGCAATTTACAAATCAGCGTATTTTGACATCTATTATCTCATTTAATTCTGTTATTCCAAATTAAGTATCCAAATTCCTTACTTATAGCATTTTTGTGAGGTCAAATATTTCTCAATCTCAAGTATCCAAAGATCATTGTAAGGCTTCCATTGTGTTCACATGCTGTTAAGAAACTACAGTGTAAACATCTGAGAAAAACTCATGATTGTTGGTTTTATTGAACTAAGAATCTCTATGGAAATTCAGCCACAGACCCATCAAAATACATTTCAGGGCCAAAGGCCGAAGTTCCTCAGTTGGTCATGTCTTCTTTCCTGCGATCTGCATTTTACCCAGGACCTGGGGGTCACTTTAATACTAAAAATACAGCTTTTAATCGCCTTTGAAAACAACTTGACCAAGACTTTCACCATAATAATACAGAAAAGCATGGATATGTGTGCTTACTTACTCAGAAACGTGTGGTAAGTATAAAAATCTCAAACCAGTGATCAAGAGGTTCAGGCTGAAAAACTCTTGTGATAGTTTTGAAGCAAGCTGTGGGTTTGCTCTGCTGAAATGTAGTGGTCAGAAAACACATGAAGATTCTGTGAAGCATTTAATAAGGCTGGGACTGGCAGCAGCAAAATTTGTCTTCTTGTCAGTAAATTGGTGTGAAAATTAGAACTTGATTCCTAAGGCTAAAAAGAAAGTCCAGATGGGCTAACTTGTAAGGCTGAGCAGAATTTTTTTTATCCTTTATTGTTAAAAAATAATTTAATCAAAATATTTTTGAGGTGTGTGTGTGTGTGTGTGTGTGTGTTGCAATATCGGGGTTGTATGAGCCGAGGTTCTGAGAGATTACCTGACTCCATAATTAAGAGCCACATCATGTGAATTTTTTTTAGTGTGCCTTTCTAAAAAGCTATGGCACTACTACTGATCACCCCTAATCAGATTAAATGACAACAATCACCAGACAGGGTTATTGTGTTCTGTTAGGAAAAAAAAAAAAAGAACAAGATTTGATATTTCTTTCAAAACTCAAAAATTATTTCAATAGCACTTGATAGGAGAATCAAGGTAAAAAGCCCTCCTAGCTGGAGGAAAAGTCTGAGAGAGATGGTGTGGGGGGGTGAGAGTAAAAAGGAGAAGAGAGTAAAAGGGGAGCCCAAATCTGAGGGCCCACGGAATGCTCCCTCTGCACTCACCCCATTGTGGTTAACAGAGCCCTGCTCCATTTTGCCCTTTGAAAAATGGTGGGAAAGAAAGCAGCCTACATCTGTCTGCTGATGTAAGAAGGGAGCATTTTGGGGAATGAAATTCATTTTGTTCCAAATTGGGAAAGAGATACTACTTAGTAGATAAGCTGCGTCTGAGGGAATCATCTAAAAATAAACTCAAAGAGACCTGATCAAAATCTCTGGTATCTTTTTTGAACTTAAGTTGAAAAGAGCTGAAGTGCTGGAAACCACGATCCAGTCACACATGACTCCGGCTCGACATCAACTTAGACAAAGATCTGAGTGTACCCTATCTGGCCAACCTGGAGTCTCCCCATTTTCTAAGCAGATGACTGTGTGGTATCATCTAAAACCCACAGTTCAAAACAGTTTCATCTCAGTCCATCATGTGAACTTTGACATGTTGAGGCTGTGCTGGGAAAAGGTTGCAAACAAGTACATTTATCAGACATCGAGAAGCAAAATAAGAGCTATTGTAGTGGGAGAAACACTATTGCTTTGCCCAACCTTTGACACGGAGTCCAACACACGAAGACAAAGAAACAGGTCAGATCTCAAGAGTCAATCCCTGGGTCTCTCTTTTAGTTTTAAATCCTGAATATAAATGTCACAATATTATAGGTCACTGCCACCATTTCAGGAAAGAAGCACAGAGAAATAAAAAGAAGTTAGCTACAGAGTTGATTTTACATAATTCTTCCATCAAAATATGGCATATATTTGCTTTCCAACAAATAAAATAATGTATGTGTGATACACGTATCAAGAATTGTTGCAATGAGCTAAGTGGTTAAATGCATAAAATTATACATATAACTAATATTAGTCTAATATGATCATAAAACCTGTTCTATCATTATGTTTTTAAAAATCAGCTTTATTCCCATAAGGTTCTGTCATTTAAAGATATAATTTTTACGTATCTCAGAAAGCAGCAACATTCAGTGGATCCCCAACAAATATTACTACAATGGTAACAATACTTCCAACCAAAATAATTTCTTGGGATTAAAAGAATCTAAAAGGTCAGTCTACTGATTTCTGTGTTGCTCATTTAGTATTCTCCTCTAAAATGCTACCACTTCAATAACACATAAAAAATGTGCACTCCAAAGCATGGCATGGAAGAAAGTTTGCCACTCTTATAACTGAAGTGTACAAGATTATCCCAGGTGCAGGCAATTAATAAGAAGATTGCCCTACACCCATAGTCCTGAGGGACCTGTCAAAAAGCAGTAAAGAGACATTGGAGATCTCAGCTCAGTTACAAATAGAATTAAGCAGAGAGAACGTATGCACCCTGTTCTCATTTTCTCCATTTTCTTTTGAAATTGAGAACACACATAGGATTTTCTTTGAAGTTAGGGCTGCCTGAATATGATATTATTGATTTCCATAACATGTTTTGCTCTGCAATGCGGATGTGCATTTTTCAAACATATTAAGCAAGGCTTTGATCTGATTTGTTCCACCAGAACACTCAGTGGAAGCGGAGAACCATTTCTATATAAGGGTAGGCTGTGCTGAGGCAAAGATTGCTCCAGCTTGAAAGAGGTTGGAAATATCCCATCTGAAAGCTCTTTTCAGTCTTCCTCAGCCTAAACATTTTACTCAGAGAGGTCAAAGGTCACCAACTGTCAAAACAAAACCAAAATTACACAGTGCTCCTGCAAAGGAAGCTAAGCAGAGTGGAAACTCAGAGTTCACAAATGGGACTCTCTAACAGCGTGCAGCTGCCAGTAAAACTGCCCTTTAAAAGAAACAGGTATCTTACTCTCAATCCTACCGATTTTTAACAAGTTGTCCAGTAAGTTTAAAAGACAACCCTCTTAGGCTTCAATGTAGAGACTGAAACAAACTATTCTAGGAGAACTGAAGAGCAAGCCCAGACCCCAAACTCTCAAAGCAATCAGTCTGTAAACGCACAGACACCAGATGGTTTCATAAACCCCAAGGTTCATAAATCTTCTCTAGTTTCCAGTTTCAAAAAGAGGTTGTTTTCTTCGTAGGGCTTGGGAGTGGAGGAAGAGTTTGTGTCTGACCCCAAACCCTACTAGCCTCTTAAGTTTTTTTGCTCCTCCGTCTAGAGAAAACCAGATAGTCTGCAACGGGCTCCAAGAAGGACTTCCCCTGCCAGCAGGCTCACCATGGAGAGAAGACCTGCACTTCTGCTTGTCAACCTGCCTCACCACAGCTCCAAGAGGTGCCAAGAGTGTAAACACTCAGGAATGTTGTTTGTCTGCTCATGCTTCAGGAAAGAGCTTTGCAAATAATTCTTAACACAAAACTTTCAGCTTTAAGTCATATTCAGCATTGCGCAGGGGAACAAATGGGGAAATGACTTCTCTTGAAGTCAATCTAATAAGGGCACTGTCACTGTTTGTGAGTAAACTTTATCCTGCTCAAAATTCTAAATATTCTGATGTGCTGAAACTGTCGTTTGTGCAATCTATCCAGTGGAAAAGTGACAGTACAGGTAGGAAAGAATTAGGAAATTTGGGGTAAATCAAGAATAACAAACAGCTACTGGTAGCCACAATGTGGAAAGACAACTCGTTGCGTTGATAAAGGCCTCTGTGTGTGCCCAGCATGCTGTACACTTGTGCGTCCACTGTTACAATGAGAGTAAGGCTGGATCCAACCAAACAGTAGCATGTGCAAACAAGAAGGGCTGTGATTTTGATGTGAAAATGAATGAATCCAAAAGCGAAGCTCTTCTAGGCACATACGTTTATCTTATATGGCACAACAATTGAAATACATGAGCATGGAATTATTTGATGTTGTCATATCATCTCCCTCACTGCCTTGACTTCTTATTAAAACAACTCCCCTTCCAGAATCATGCTGGCCTGGACTAAGCCTATAAGCACATCACACTCGCACATCACACTCTTCTGCAGCACGATGTTCTGAAAAGGATCAAATAAAAGACAGAATGGATATGAAGGCGCTCTGGAGAATGAAGCCTTACAATAACGTTATCTATGATAATTAATTCATATACCAAAATACACACAAGACAGGATGATTGGAAGGTAAGACACATGAGATATGTTAAATGCTTAAAATTGATCACCATAAGGAAGATTAGGTCCACATTCATTTAAAGCTATCTTCAAGGGTTATTAGAGTAAGGAAATTCTCAAACTATGGGAAATAGGGAAGAATTTGGGGTGAGTTCAAACTTTAAGGTATAGATCATAGGAATTTCCAACAGGCCAGTTTGCTGAACACTGAGGTAGATGAATCATTAAAGGAAACTGTGCTCTGATCTGCCTAGGAATTCTTGAAGGGGCAGAATGGTCACCATCTGATGTGGTTCATATCTTGTGATCAAGCAAAAGGAATGAGGGAGATGAGGTCATTCCAAATGTATTTGCCAGCTCCACAATAGTCAAAGTATGACTTTTTTAAAAACCTTACTTGAAATCCTTTTAACTTTGAGATAAACAAGAATATTTTTTTAAAATTTCTCACTACAAGTCAATCATTTTCAAATTTCATGTATTATGCCAGTAAACAATACAATTATTTTTCTTTTTTAGCATTCCCTAAATTACTTATAAGACAAGTGTATGAAACAGAAATAGTAAAGTTTTTTGGAACTTATAGGTCGAAGTAAGTTATATGACAATCATAACATAAAAGCAGGAAGCAAGAATGAAAATATGTTGTTAAAAGCTTTATGTATTATGTCAGACACTTTAAAAATATATTTGTAATAGTTTTTTTAAATTTTAGTAGTATATGGTTGTGATACATAATAATTATGTTTGGAAGAATTAACACATCGATAGAAATTATCTTTCAAAGAAAACATGCACTGCAGTATATAATAAATGGACACTTTAACAACCACTTCAAATGAATCTTCTATTTACAAAACACACCAAGAAGCCCAAATCTACATCACAGGAATTTTATATTAACACATGAGTAAGCTCATTTGTTTTTGTTTGTAGCATCACCAGTCTTTAGATACTGGAGCATCCAGGAAACATAAAATTCAGCCAAATCAAAATTTTCATCCTCTTCTTGAGAGATCATCAAAAACACTGTCATAACCCTGGAAGGTCAAATTTAATGGCATTCTCACTAAGGGATCCCTCAGCTACACTTGAAATATATGTACACGCATGTGCATATTTTTAGAAAATTATTAATTTTTTCATAGAATAGAAAGAAAGTTAAAATTCTCTCCTGATTTGAGATGTGCTACTTTCATTTCTCTCATCAGATTTTACTCTGAAAAGATGAGAATTAAGGTAATAATAAAGATGAATGGAAACGGGTCTAAACTTTAGATTTTTGTGCAAAGGAAAAGTGTGATCCTTACTGTCAGGTCCATTCTAATAGCTATTGTCTGTCACATGTCGGAGTGTGACATGTGCATGGGTGTGTAAATGGGGTACTCCAGTAGCTTGAAGAATCTCATACACCACCTTCCTGTCCAGAGGGGAGGAGCTCCTGTCCTGCCCCTTCACTACCCCTGGCTCAGTTCTACCTCAGCCTTTTTATTCTCCCAAGAATGAGCAAATAGATGGCTGTTATTCCACGCAGGAAGTTTCAAGTGCAGAGGGACTTTGGCACTTCTCTGGACCAGCCATCCAGTAATGCCAGTCATTGCATTCTGGGTCCTGGCTTCCTGATTAATCCCCAAAGAGATGGCATCTACAAAAGTGACATTTTCAGAAAGATCCAAATCAAGATCCTTTTGAAACCAAACCAGGTTGTCAAGGACATACTTTTCACTTGTCATGAGCTACTTTAAAAATAATCTTTGGATTAAATGGTATTTACACCATCTTATCACTTTTTGGTTCTGCTTCTCTTGAAGACAACACCAAAAAAGAACTTTGTTTCCTACTCAAAGACCAAGATCACTAATGTCACAAATAGTGAATAAGAGGAAGAGCAAGAATTTTGAAAAGTGTGAAGATATCACTGGAAACGAGAGAGGTGGGGAGCACTTCCTTGCAGAGCACCCAAGGATTTAAGGGCCCCCTGACCACTGCAGTCCATGGTGTACAACCTTCCCTCAACGGCGGTCCTTCCACAGTGAGCTGGGCATGAGCCCAGAAGAGCCCAGACTCAGCAAGAACCACATTCACATGCTTACTCATGAGGCCTATGAAAAGTAATTCAAAAGGTGAAAGATTTATACGATCTAAAGAGAAACCAGAGTATGTGTGGAAAGTATTTCAATAGTTTAACAATCCACAGTTTTCTAAGTTCCGTATAGTGAACCACATTACCAGGAAGAGTAAGCAAGGGAACTTTGATATTATATATGGATAAACATAGGCATGGATAGATATGAAAATGGTAGCATAGATTATATGATTGAGGGAGTTAGTTATTATCACTGGTGTATTTTTATTTAATTTCCTGGTACATCAAATTAATGACACATCAAGATTAATACCAAAGTAGAGGTCCATGGTACTTAAATTATAGTGGGTAAAGACAAGGACAAAATGTGAGAGGCAGGTAATAGAATTAGAGGCTCAGCAGAGGTGAGGTGGGAAAGAGGCAGAGCCTAAAGATAAAGCCAAGATCTCTAATACCTTGAGAAGCTGAGCAAAAGCAGCAAGAAACCAAGTCAGGTGGCACACCAGAGGAAAACTACATTCCCAAAAAGTGTAATGAAGCTAAAGCCAAAGTTTGGGTGAGCAAAGCAAACTGATTAAGGGCTCTGTGAGTACTGAAATTCAGGAGTGGAGGTAGGCCTGAGACCAATTATACTAATGACTATCTGGAACTCCAAACTACATAAAGGCCTGTGAAAGTAAACCATCAGGAGCCTGTTAATTTGATGAAATGGGACTAGAAGAACAAAGAGGAAAACTAACATAAAAAGGCTCATGTAAGCAATCAGAACCACAGGCTCCTCAGGAGTGAAGCGGAGAGGTGGTGAACCAGAGGACAGACGCGCCAAGTCCAGAGCTGGGGCCAGTCATGTGGCTATGTCTGCATATTTCTTCCGGAGCTCCAAAACTTAGAATGCTTGGCCACCACAGCATGCACAAGTGAGCACAGGCAGCAATTCTACCTCGCTGCAATACCACACCAAAGACAATGGAATTTGACAGTTTGTATGTCTCACCAAAACTACAAAAGCCATGCATACTTACACAGTGATTATTGAGGCCTTACAATTATAGTCTGAATGACTAGTTATGACACTCTTTGATGATGGGATATTGGAATACATTATTTGGCCAGGAAATAACATTTCACAGAACTAAAATTATACATCTGTTCAACAATTAATACATGATTTATCACACTGGGAATTCAGGCATTCTGCTACCCTTATTGTCACATGAAATCTAGTTTAGATAAAGTTCAAATTATTTTATAAAACTATACATGTAAATTTCTTTTTATGCAACATATGTATCTACAAGGAAATATTTGTGCACAAATATAGCTACACTTTATAAATAATCATATTTCTTTGTTTGCCATAATAGACTCAGTGTAAGACTTATAAGCATAACTCTCCAATTCATTTTTTCTTTTTGAAAGCCATTTCTTCTGTTTTCATTATCTGATTATAAATAAAAACTTTTTTCTTGGATACCATGCCCATTCTCAGTTGACAATGTCTGAAGAAAACCTGGTAAGTGCAGACATTTTATCTTTCATTTAATTGTCACTCTTCTAAAAAATGGGGAAAATAATCATCTTCAGATCGCTTTTGGGATGATGAAATCTGTAATTCATCAATTTTTGCTGAGGCAAAATTCTTTTTTTTTTACACTGGAGAGTCAAATAAGTAATTTCACACTGAGCTACATCCCCAGCCCTTTCTTTATTTTTAAGGTAGGGTCTCACTAAGTTGCTCAGGCTGAACGCAAACTTGCTATCCTCTGCCTCACCCCCCTGGAAGGCAGGGATTGTAGGTGGTGTCTCCATGTTTGGCTCATTCTCACTCATTTAAGTCTTGAATTCTGCTTATTTATGCAGTCACTAGCTAAATGAATTTTCTACATGAAATGAAATTCTCAATAATTTTTTCTAATGTTAAGGGCAAAAGAAATCATAACAAAGTTTATTAAAACTTGGTGACAATATGAAAATTAGAAGTGACCTGACTGTGGCAGTTTTTGCAGACATGTTTTCTTTTCTTTTTTTTTTTCTATTCAGAAGTATTTTTTAAATGAGATGTTAAAAATATAGATATTTAATGGGCCAGGGATTTAGCTCAGTGGCTCTGTGGCCTGCCTTGCAAGCGCAAGGACCCGAGTTCAATCCCTGGTACCAAAAATAAAGATTTAAGACAAATATGAATTTTTTTTTTTTTTTTTT
>NW_022900922.1:20264276-20288526 GCF_012274545.1 Fukomys damarensis
TTTTTTTTTTTTTTTTTGGTTTTTTGAGACAGGGTCTCACTATGTAGTTGAGACTGACCTAGAACTCACCAGTATCCCAGGCTGGTCTTGAACTCAGTGATCCTCCTGCCTCAGCCTCCTGAGTGCCGATATTACAGGCATGTGCCACCACATTATATGAATATTTAAATATTGTAGATAGAAAAGATATTCTTTCATAAAAGAGAAAATGATTTAATTATTTTGAAATTATTCTTGGGAACTAGCTTTTATCCAATTATAATTCCCTTAATTTAAAATAGATCTTGGTTTATATAATAACCATAGAAATATTCACATTATTCAGTGTTGCATATCAAAAGATTGATATTTATCAATAATTAATCAAAAGATTAATTATTACTATTGTAAAATTTTCATAAATTGGAATCCTCTACATTTCTTATGGTTCTGGTGATACTGACTATGCAGTCTGGGGAAAGGAGAGAGGGCAAAGAAAAGAAATAGAAAAGGAATAAAGGAAAGGAAAGGAAAAGGGATAAGGGGAGAAAGGAAGGAAGGAGAGAAAAAGGACAAAGAACATGAGGAGAGTAAAAAAAAACAGAGAAAAGGAGGCAAAAAGAAAGGAAAGGAAAGAAAAACAAAAACCTACTAGAATATTCTAAAACCTTTGAGAACCTCTTACAGATGTGACACTAAAATTAGGGAACATTTAGAAGACAAAGAACATTGAAAAGAGGGGAGTGGGAATGGTGACATTTCGGTTTATGGCAGATAGGAAGACTGAAGGAAGGCAGTGCCGCATGACTGAAACTCTGCCACAAATCTCAATTATTCTGAGCAATTTTAACCACTAGCAAGTGAAAGAAGAATCAAAGGAAGCAAAGAGTCTAGGAGCCCCAAGTTCTATGTATAAACTATATAAATTTCTAGCTGGTCTCTTTGTGACAAACACCAATAGGCACAGATAAAGACTAAAAAGCTGAACAGAGATTTGATTTGTCACCCAAGAAATGGAGTTTAAGGTTTGAATTTCATCGTCTTTGGTCACTAAGGAGCAAACAAACAGACAATGCTCAAACACAATATGTCACTTACGATGTCAAAATAGCAATCCACAATTACTTCACACATGTGAAACAGGAAAATTTCACTACTGAAAGAAAATGCAATTATCATAATTCAGTCATAAGATCACTGAGGTATTAGAAATGGAAGACAAGAAATTTAAAACAATTATCATAATTATGACCAAATGATATGAAGAAAAACACTGATTAAAAAATGAAAAAATAAGGGGCTGGGGATTTAGCTCAGCAGTTTGGTGGCCTGCCTTGCAAGCGCAAGGACCCGAGTTCAATCTCCAGTACAAAAAAAAAAAAAAAAAAAAGAAAAGAAAAGAAAAAATAGGAATCACAGCATAGAAAAGTATTATAAAAAGTAAAAACTAGAAAACTACAGTATCTATTATTTTTAAGTCACAAAAGAGCTTAGTAGCAAAAAGAGGATAATGAAATAATAAGTCAGTTAATTTTGAAGACTGAATAATAAAACTTATTCAAACTGAAGAATAAAGCAAAAAAAGAAAATGAAAAGAACCTCAGGGATATATGGCACAATAAGAAAAAGACCAATCTAAAGAGGAGAGAAAATGCAGCCAAAATTATTCAAGTAAGTAATTTTTAAACTGCCAAATAAGTGAACATAGTAGCATACAGGTACAATGATCTCACTGAAACATGAGTAGTATAAATTCAAAGGAAAGCATTCATGAGAAAATAATACTCAAAACAAAAATACAAAAAATTTTGCAGACACAAAAACAATGACACCTTAAGGAACTATATTATTTAACAACTGATTTATCATCTTAAATTATGGAACTGCACAACACTGGAAGTGCTGAAAAGAAAATTAAAATATGAAGTCTTATTTTTATAGAAAATTGAAAATAAAAATATGAAAGTTTATATCTAGCAAAATTAGCCTCCAAAACTAAAGGTAAAATTGACATTGTAAATGTTTAAGAATCAGAGCAATTTTTATAAATAATTTATAAGAAATGCTAAATGAAGAGTCTTTTAGTCTAATGGGAAATGATACCAGAGGCTAACTTGCACCTCTAGGAAGAAATGAAAAGACACCAGAAATGGTAAATATATATTAAGCTATTTTTTTCTGTTAAGTTCTATAAAATACCTCTGATTGTTTAAAGTGAGTTGCATAGAGGTAATAGAGACAACATCAATAATATAAAGGATGAGTACCTATATAATGGCAAAGCTTCTATATTTTATATAGCACAGAATATCATTAATGGTTATTAGGGCAAATAGTAAAATATTTGCAATAATGCAAATGCCATAATCCTCATTTTCAAGACCATTATCATTACCTCAACCAAACCCAAGGAAGTAAATACAGTTAGCACAAATAGATTAACCACTGTCATTGCACTCTTCACTAACCTCTTCTACATTGTTTCTTTTGGTATATTCAGTGTGTTATCACTATAATGTATGACAGAAGTTATAATAGTTCGAAGACAGCAGTAAAGCATTGATTTACTTGCAAAAGTCACTAGCCCTCCAATTTTAGTTCCATTCTCAAGTAATTTCTATCACCTTTTAATATAAAAGTGCCAAAATGTTACCTCAGTGTTGTTTACACTGAGGTTGGAAGCAGATGTGATCTAGAAGCCTGGGTAGTAAAATGAGATATCATAAATGAATTAGAAACAGACTATATGTACACATGGCACAATAAGTGCATCTTCAACATATAACTGGATGAAGGAAAATTAAAACAAAGACAAAATTCAGCTCTCTGAAATAATACCTTCAAAAATTTATAAAAGCACAATAATACATATCTTACAGTATCATACACAGATTAGTTTAAATATATTGAAATAGTTGTTTTCAGGAAAGGGAGTGTAGAGGTAATAAATAGACAGATCAATGATGATATAAGGAAAGATAAGAGTAGCAAAACAAACAATAATGGTAATTTATTTTGAAACAAAGAATTGAATAACTACCTGTGCTCTAATTAGGGTCTGTCCAAAAGGGAAAAAAATGAAAGAAGATGAAGCAAATTTTCTAGACAATTTTTCTCCTGTTCTGAGTATCTAGGGATTCATTTGCATACTAGTTTTATAACTTGATTGATAGAGTTTATGAAAAGTACCTCAAATCATGCTGCAGTGATTCTTTGCAAACTGAAAGCATTAAGCTAAATATAGAACATCTACATACATCCATAAAATCAAATGTACTATGATTCATGGACTCTGTACACGATCTAGGCCCAAAGTTAACGAAGTATAGTTTGCAAGCAAAAACTATTGTATCAGTTCTCTTTTGTAAAGTTTTATAAGATTTGTATCCAAAGTTATAAGAATATAAGAAATGGTTTCAGAAGTAGGTTTCCTTTTTGGGGGGATGGGGGTCTGTAACAGAATGGCATCTCCTAAAGTAGAATATGAAGAAATGTGAAGCTTGTTTAGTAAAAAAAAAAAAAAACATAAATCAGATGGTAAAAATCAAAGATCTTTTGCAGGAGGATTTAAGGGATAAATATAGTAGGATGAGAATACAATGATAATTGGAAGTAATATTTTCCAAGATGGGCACAATAGACTCCTCCATCCCACAATTCTCTTAAATATGATAACACTTCCAATAAGAAGTAGGGTCTATTCTATTCCTTGAAACTGAGTGTGCTGGAGATCATGAAAGAAAGGATGCTTGGAAACTACCTTCCATGCCATAAGGAAGACCAGATCACTTGGACAGGCCGTGAGTAAGAGTTCTGCTGGACAGTCCCATAGAGATTCCATCTAATAGCCACCATCAACCAGCAGACATCCCAGGAAGGAACCTTTATCCCTAACTACCACCCAGCTGCCATCTACATGAAAGACCCCAACCAAGAATCAAGAGAAATGAAAGCAAACTTATTACTCTTTTAAGCTTTTAAATTTGGGTGATTTTGTTTGTTTGTTTGGAACAACCAGTAATTAGAATTTCCCTTGACTTCTCTAACTGAAGATTCAAAGACTCTAAGCAATATTCAATATATTATCAGATCAGTCCTGTTCAGGAAAGGCCATTGCTGCAAGTGGGTACATGGCCTACCTGATTTCACAACACCTCAGCACAATTAAGAAGTTGCTAGCCATAGCTGGTATGAGGAGCTTCCTGGATGGAAAAGAATATGGAGAAATTTTCACCAAGCACGACATATCCTATTCATAGCTGGTAAAAAAAAAAGTAACTATTTTGTCACAATCACATAGATATAGCTGCAGTAAGCCACAAATGGAGTCAATAATATAATTCAAAATTCATTTCTCCTATACACAAATCTATATGACTCTTTAATAAATCTTCTAAAGAATCAGCATGGTTCTTCTTTCAAAATCTTAGTTTACTCTCACATAACCCTTTCTAAAAAGATAAGTCTTAAGATACAAACTTGTAATATGGAGTTGTAAGGAAAGTAAAACAGTTTTAATACAATCTTCATGAACTGTAATAAATGTCTGTTATAAAGGAGACTATACATAATAAAGTCTTTTATAACATTACAAACAACATTTTTGGATATGTATTTAAGATAATAAAGTTTCGAATGCTTGAGGTGACACTGAAATAAACTACAAGATTTTTGAATTTCTTTTTAAACAAGGACAAACCCGTGACATTTTCAGAAATCCTTTGGTCTTAACCTTAGAAATCTAGTTGCTTAGGATAAATGCAGAGAAAATGAGCCAGAAAGCTCTAAAGGTGGAAGCTATTATTAAATGCAAATATATTCATTAAGGAATTGGCCAAACAGAAAGGTATATTCCACTTTTAATGAATTTTTTAAACACACAAATATTCTGCAGGTGTGCATTTTAATTTAACCTTTGAATTAACCTTTGAATCCATGAGTGGAACGGCGCCTAAGTGACAAGATTCTATCTGAATCTCACTTTTTTTAACCTTTTATTATAGATAGAGCTATAGAACTTTTAAATTCATAAAAATCAGCCTTATTTCCACTTTCACATCCATGTACTTCTCACTGAGTAACTTAAAGCTCCACAGGTACTATTTATATGGGATTTCAATTTTGAGGTGAATTGCCAGAAATACCTTGTATAATGGAAATTACTCCTACATTTTAAAAATACATACTTAAAACTTTTAAACCAGAGATAGTGAATTGTATTCTGCATGTTGTAAGGTTTTGTGATACGTAGTGAGATTGTTACTATTATTTGTGTAATGTAGAGCAATCATATACAGGTACCCCCCCCAACATAAACACACTAACACACACAAGATGAGAAAGGTAAAGTGCAGTTTTGGAAGTTAAAATATTCAAGTGATATTCGTAAAATCAACACATCAGTGTGCAGGTTAGAGAATTTAATCAGACTACTAAAGAATGGGTTTAATTTTTAAAATTACCATTGGATCATATTCATCAAAGAATTTAAAAAGTAAAAATTATTAATGATTTTATCAACAACTACTCAGGGCCTTCAAAGCCTAAAAATTAGGTTGTTTTCAATAATCTAATAGCTAACATGTAAACAACAATTTTAAAGGTTCTAAGCAAAACTAAGATGCAGATTGGTACTGTTTTGTTTTTAAATTTCCCCCAAAGGTCCATGTGTTAGAAGGTCAGCCCATGGGTGGCATGATTGGAACTTTTAAAAGATGGGGACTTGTGGAGGTTCTTGGTCCTTGGGGACATGTCCTTGAAGAGGACTGTGGGATCCAACCCTTTCTGCTTCTCTTTTGCTTCACAGACGTGAAGTAAACAGCTTGCTCCTCTGGTCACTCCCGCCATGATGTACACACTTCCACAGGCCCAAAACAATCAATCGTGAATGGAAACCACCAAAACTGAGAGCCAAAACAAACCTTTCATTTTTAATTTGATTATCTCAGGTATTTGTTATAGTGATGGAAAATGGATAACACACAACAAACAAAAGCGATGAATACTCTGAAAAGAAAAAACAACCTTCTCTCCTGATATCGGGGTTCCAATTATATTTAGACTCCTATGAATAATTATTTCATTGTTAAACTTCATTTAAAAAGAGAAAAGTTTCCTCACATACTTAAAAATATTCTTAAATAAAATGTAAATTTCTATCTATTTGGTGTAACCTTAAAGAGGAAGTTGTAAATAAACCATGGTTGAAAGCATTCTCACAATTTCACAGCTATTCCCTTCATATATAATCTATGATTCTCACCTCTTCCAGTATGCGTTATCTCTATTTTCAGGAGCAGTTAAGGTAAAGAGTATCTCATTCTCCAGCTATTATCAGAAACTGTAGCTTCCGTATTCATTCTCTTTCCTTCTCTATGAATCTGATGCCCTTTTCAGGAAGAAATACCTTACTTCTCATTTATTAAGTTAACTTACAAGGTAGGATTACAAAATGACTTGCAGAAGAGAGAACATGAAATGCCACCATCACCTATAATGGTAATAATAATATTGCTCCTTTCAAGTGGTCGACAGATAACCTTTTATCTTTTCTTTAACCGGCAAGAATTCCGTGACTTTCACTCTACTAATGATGTAGAAATGACAAGCGAAAAAGTTAAATGAAGATTTTATGACATCTGCAACACTCACACTAGCAAAAAAATTGTGAGAGACCAAAATGGCAGATAAATCATAGACTGATTTGAAGAAAAAAATTAATAGTTCCTCACTCTTTATCTACATAACTCATTAAAGAATGGTCTGATCACATAGTGTTTTTATAGCATGATTCTGACTCACACTCAAATTCTCTTTGACCCTGGCAATGTGTCCCTGCCTAAGGCCCCAAACTGTTTAAAACATTTCCACTTCTCCCCACTCTCTCAAGGAAAGCAGTTATCTTGTCTTCCCCCTCCCAAACTTGAAGCAGTAATACCCTTCCCAATGAATCTTCAAGATCACATCTTCATCCGCTCACCAAGATCAGCCACACAAGGAGCAGAGTGGATATCCGAGCATAAGTACAGAAGACAAGAAGAATCATGACCCATGCAGTGAGCAAAAGTCTAGGGTTCTGGTGCAATCTTCTTGGAGATTAAACATATTTACCTCCTTTTCTTCATCTGAAGAGTATGATATTTGGTCAGCTTACTCTCTGCTTCCTCTAACTCTTGAGTGCAATTGTCCTCCAAAATGATTAATCTTCTTGATGAATAAACAGATTGAAATCGAATAGGACATCAACAGAACAAAACAGAAGAAAATCAATTAGGAATATCCAGGTGGAGATATCCTAGAAAGAACTGTATGGAGGTCATAGAGGCAGAATAATTGCATACACCATCTGGGTGAATGTGACACAGGGAGATAAAAGCAAAAGAATCAAACATGATATCGAGAGTAAGTATTGGTACCGGTAATGAAGAAGCTATGGCAGGAAAAGACAGTTAAGGATTTTCTTTATTCAGCATTATTCTGTTTGAGGGCATATAGATTAAGAAGTCTGTTGTTTAGACAGCAACTCAGAAGAGAAGATAGAGAAAGAAAGAACTGGGAGGATCGGCACAGATAAGACAGGTAAAGTTGTGACCTTGAAAAGTTAGCCAAGTGAGAGAGCATAGGACTGTACCCTCCCCAATTAACATAGATAGCATAAGTACTTAGGGAGTTACAAAGATTTGACAATTAAATAAAGAGTCACTGATGACCATTAAGGGAAAGCAAAACAAACAACTATTCATGTGGTATTCTTGTTGTTATATGTTCCACTTATTAGAAAACTCTTACATTTCATTGCGGCCAGATTTAATGTTTATTGCAGACGTTTCACAGATGCTGAAGTGTGTACCTATGTCTCATCTCCTCTCGTATCTTGGTTGATTTCCTCTGGCCTTTTATAAATCTATGTTTCATGTATGTTTTTTTAATCCTAATAATGAATGCAAAAAGAGTACTGATGACCTGATCACCAGTGTTGATTATGTACAATATCAGAAAGTACTGTGCTCTAACAGTTGCCTATTAACAAAAGTAAATAAATTTTAAATGGTTGACTTAATGTGTTTCCACATCTTGACATTTTTAGGAAGTTCATTTTAGATCAGGGTTTCTCAACAGCAGTGCTACTGATATTCCAGTGATAATTCTGTTTTAAAAGCTGCACAGTGTGTTGCAGGATGTTTAGGAGCTTATCTGGCTTCTACATACTAGATACCAGTGGCATGTCCACCTACAATTATGATAATCAAAATGTCTTGAGACACTGGTGAAAGTACCTAAGGAGACAAAATCACTGCCTCACTGCCCTTTGAAAACTACTCTTTCAGACTGATGGAGTATAGGACATACTAACCTACAATATCCCACCTAGCTTTTGAGAAAACAACAGAAGTAGGGAGTCCTTTCTATGACTTTTTCCAGCCTGCTCCCATGATATGGTATCTCAGCTGGATTAAGGAACATCTAGAAAATTAGTATAAAGTATTTCAAGGTGTGCTTGTAGGGTATTTCTAGGGAAGATTAGCATGGAGGCCATCAAAGTTAGGGGAGAAGAACCACCCTGATTATGGGTGGCACCATTCAAAGGGCTTATAGCACGAGTAAAATAAAAGGAAAACAAGGAAGAAGTTGAGGTCTGTTTTTATTTTGTTTTTTGGAAGCTCTGTTCTGTCTGAGTGGGCACATGTTTTAGGTGTCTTGCTGCTGCTGTCACCTGTGTACACCAGGCTTTACTGCAGACTCATAGCAGTGACCTCCTGGGTGCTTCCAGGATTTCCATCTTGGACTGATATTGCTTCTTGGATCCCCTTGATCTGTGACTTTCAGCTGCTTGAGCAGAGCAGGACAATTACGGAGTCTTTTCCTCTCTTCCGGTTCTCCCTAGTGCTCAGATGGCCATTGTGGACTCCTCTGTCTGTGATCCTGTAAACAATCCAATAAATCCCCTTGCACCATTTCAGATTCCTCTAGAGAACCCTAACTCATACATATTTTGGTATCAGGTATGAAACAGAATTGTAAGGATGAATTTCTCTAATTGATTCAGTAGTTCCTGGAGCTGGCTTTCTAATTTGATGAAACGTGAAGTTACCATAATCTATAAAGAGTTGTGATAAGATAGCCCATGGTGTAAATTGCTTAAAGAAATGTGCAGTGTAGATCCATTCAATATTCCTAATTAACCACTTCGGAGATATAAGGAATTTAGTGACTATACACAATACTTTTGAACATTTTGAGATGGCTGAGAAATATAATAATGTTGGCTGGTTCTCTTACCACCTCTGGAGAAAGTAATAAAGGAAAAAAAATGAGTTTAAAAATTCAATTTCTAAGCTCCAGACATGTATAAACAACCTAAATTTCTCTAAGTGTGAGCTTAAAGAGAATCGTAACTCCTATGACCATAGGGCTGCCATAGTCAAAAACCAAACATAAGCATTCATCATGTGATTAGATGAATTACAACACAAGTTTACCTCTCAGCCTCAAGGCTATCTCCAGTTAAAGTGAGGTCACTGAACAAAAAAAGAATGGCATCCAGTAAACTGGGGTAGAGACACTGGAGAGGAACCGAGTGAACTCCTAAATCTTAATAAGTTTATTTTGAAGAGGTCCACCCACTCTTCAGTGGCAGAATGATCCTTCCCCTCAAAACCTGTAGTGTTGACCTCCTGCCTCTGCCTTAGGAAATTAATCCTGCATTGCCTGGGAAAAGGATGACATCCCTCTCTGATGCAGTTACCCAGCAAAACGGCACCAGCACTTCTCAGGACCCATCCTTACAGCCCACTGTTGCATCCAGGTTTATAACCAGGATCAAACTTCAATGGGCTCCAAGAAGTGAGGTACACAGCATGCCCTGTGAGAAGGTATTCTACACTCCCAAAGAACTGGAGTTTCCTAATTCTTACAAGCGTAAGTCCGGGGAGCAGATCTGGGAATGGATCTTAAAGGAAAGAAAACAAATTTAGTCAGGCTGAATTTCTTGATACGAGTCCTTTAAGCAGAGATTCTGGGTTTACTGGCATGGTTTAAGGCATTAATATAGGTGCTAATAGTTTATTTAGTTTGTTAGCCGAAATGTGGATCAAAAAAATGGCCCACTGTGAATAAGCTGGAGATTTCTGACTTTCCATGGCTTACCGAGGGAATTCAAAATTTTAAGGAGATGGAAATGCTGGAGCAGATACAACCTACTCATCCGCACGGGGATGGGGGACCCCAGAAAATATACTCCTCACTAATACCTTGAGAATTAGATGTGTGAGGCAAGCACCAACATCCCTGTAAAGCTCTGTCATTGCTCTTTTCTGTTTGCCAGAATTTACTGTGGGAACCACAGTTACTCAAATGGGAAGCTTAAATGCAACAGGTACAATTGGATCCATGAGTGGCAGGGCCAAATAACAGCACTCCACCATACAAGGACAGGGGTGAATTTACTGTAAGGGACAGCAGAGCCAAAGCAATGATTGGTATGATCTGATCGGGGTAGACCTATGGCACTGGCTAATTATGGCATTCCCAGAAGTGCAACAGGAAAATTCTAAATATTTCTTGAATCTTTGTAAGCCGAAACAGTGGGTGGCAAGTGAACAAAAATCTACCTCAAATCATAGAAACAGACTTGATCCAGTTTACAGACCTACAACCCGTTGAATGAAAGGAAGACCAGGTCCCCTTGAGCAAGGAGGTTTTTGCACTACCAAAAAATTATACTGTTAATTTTTCTCTCATTCTTTCCCAAAGGGACCTACAGTCTTTGACCAGGGTAACTGTACATTGGGCAAAAGGAAATAGGCATTTTAGGGACTTACGAATACTGATTCTGAACTAAGTGATTCCAGATCTGAAATATGACCATTGGCTCTCCAAGGAGAGAAAAGGCTTAGGGAGACTGGCGATCAGTGAACTTTTAGGCCAAGTCTGGCTCACGGAGGGCTCGGTGCAAGTCTGAATCCATCTTGTTGTCATTTTTCCAGTTCCACAATGCATAATTCTGGATAGATATGTGTCATGCTTGGCAGAATGCCCTCGTTGCTCACCTAATCCGTGAGTTCAGGTCTATTACAGATACGTATTTTATTTTACCCCTCACTCCAACTTTATCCAAGTTATAGAAAGTTATGGAAATGATTATTTGAAATGCGTAAATCCATAAACAATAACATACTTTAAGCCATCCAAAAGTTTAACTTTTTTTTCCATTAAGTTTATTGGTGCATTGTAGGTAAACAATGACATTCTTCATTGGGAACTTGTACCTTCACATGATATGTCTTGGTTCTTATTTTTTTCCCCATTCCCCAGCCCTTCCTTCAACCTCTCCACCCCTTCCTATTTACAGAGACTTTATTTCCATTTTTTTCCTTCTCTCATATTTTTGCCTTTCCCTTCTTTCCTTTGCCCTACCTCTGCCACTTCCCCTTCCCTTTTAGACCTTTTCTTCCTAGGATTAGAAGTCCCATTTGACCCAGCTATTCCCCTGCTGTATATCTTCCCAGAAGAATTAAAAGAATCATACCACAGCAATATATGCATAACCATGTTCATAGTGGCACAGTTTGTAATAGCTAAAACTTGGAAACAGCCCAATTGCCCATCAACTGGAGACTGGGTAAGGAAAATGCCATTTGTTTGTTGTTTTATAAAATGGAGTACTACTCAGCCATAAAGAATGAGGAACTAGAGACAGTTATATCTAAATGGATGCACATTGAGGCCAGAGTTTTAAGTGAAATAAATAGGACACACGTGTGAACATTTAACGTTATTAAAGACAATTCACTGCTATATACATTAAACTATGCTTGGCATACATTTAATTTTTAAAAATTTTTATACTTTTAATTTATTTCACCTTTTAACAACCTCCACTACATCTTACAGTACACATTTCTCAAGTTATGTGATGAATTTTCTATAAATGTTGTGCCATGAATGACAGAAAAATTAAAATCACTCCAAACTTCAAAGCAACTAAATAAAAATATATAACTAAAATACACATTCTATTCCTAAGAATGAAAATCAATGTGATGTCAGTTAATGTTAAAAACTAGAGCCCTTCAGTGAAGATAGCAAAATTGCTTATTAGTTTCATGTACTAAAAATAGCACAAGAACTTTAACATCATTTAGCTATTATTTATTCAGCTACTTGACAGAAATCAGTTATCACCTCTTGATTTAATCACAAGCCATCAGACCAAAAATGGAAAACAAATGGAGTTTTTCACATAAAATCAGACAAAGCCCTTCTTTATAGTGAATTTCGTTATAGTTCTTTTAGTTCTAATCTAAGGGAGCTGCACTTTGTTAAAGAAAAAGACCTGCAAAAGAGCACACACAACTATTCAGATGAAAGTGGTAACATATATCGTAGAAAAATAGGACAGCTATGACTTTTTTTTCATAAAATAAGCTTTTTGCATTATTTAGATATTGCAATATCCTGCTCACAGGAAATCTGGGGCTGCAAAGCTGCAAGGAAGCACATAATAAATTTTACCTCTTTGCAGTCCAATAAATCAATCGACCTCCACCGAATAAAAACAACTCAGGTTTTCTTAGATTACTCTTATCCTGCTTATCTACAAAAGTTGTAGCACCTTTATATTTTAAGAGTAAGGTGTCAATGTCAGCTCTTTTTTTTTTTTTTTTTTTTTTTTGTACGAGGGATCGAACTCAGAATGTGCTTGTGAGGCAGGCAGAGGAACCATTGAGCTAAATCCCTGGGCCAAAGTCAGTTCTTATGGAAGATTTCTCTTACTCTTATGTTTCTGTAAAAGGAGGGAATGTAAAATATCATTAAACTCTCCTTTCTTGATAATTCAGACTTTTCAATGTGCAGGGGAAAAAAACAGATACCTAATACAAAAATATAGAATCTTAACCCAAGTTTTAGGTTGACAGAGCCAATAAATCACCACACTTAATGCTTGATTCAAAATGTAGCATTACTTAAGACAATGAAGAGCTCATTTTTCAGAGATTTTAGTTTTGCTTAAGATTTCCAGGTCTCCAT
Organism: Fukomys damarensis; assembly: GCF_012274545.1. Taxonomy (NCBI): domain Eukaryota; kingdom Metazoa; phylum Chordata; class Mammalia; order Rodentia; family Bathyergidae; genus Fukomys; species Fukomys damarensis. Next base: position 20,277,285 of record NW_022900922.1, read on the forward strand.
AAAAGTCTTTAGTTAGATCATTGCTAAAGCACATATGCGGTCGTAATCTCTATGGAAAAAGAAAATACCATAGGAAGAGATTATTTTTTTAAATTACTTCATCCATCCATCTAATATCAGAGACAGTAAAATTGAAATTAAAGGTCACAAGCTGATTCAGATGCATGGACTTAAAAATTAGAGAAAGTCATCATCAATCTCATTTTTATTCATTATAATCATTTCTTCTAGGCAATCTCTAGGAGATGAATGGAACTTTTGAGTCTATGAAAAATGAATTTTTTCACCTTTCCCCAGAGTGACTTGGGGTCAGAAAAGGCAGATTGATCACAAGTTAATTATAGTTTATCTACTTCTATCCTTCCAAACAGTGGAAATAATTGCCTAGAATGTTGGTTTATTACATCCTTTTCAAGGAGAGAGAGAGACACACACACAGAAGAAGCGGGGAGGGAACAGTTTGCTTCCAAAGTTATTGTGTGGCTTCCACAAAATAAACTCTAAGGTCAATGATGCTATCTTACACATTTTACACATGGATCCATGGAAATATACATTTAATGATATATTTCCCTCCCTTCTTCACATGCTTACCAACTCCAATAATTCTTCCTGCGTCTAACTTGATGATAAGTACTTAGCTTATCCAAGCCTATTCTTTAATCTGTAAACTGGGGATAATAATATAAATTTACACATAAGTTAAAAATCAAATGCAATTAAACAGACAAAAACACATATTATAAAACAAAGTGCCATACAGATATCTCATTTTAGAGAGGATAAAATAGAATGTGTAAAAGCAAAAAAAAGGAAGAAAAGTCAGAGTGTAACTCTACTTGTTTCAATCTTTATGCTATATCCTCTGGTATGTAGTATATAAATTTTGAAACTTTTAATTCATTTAGCAACTTGAATGAGAAATTTATAATTGATAATACATGAGACTATTTCCTAAGAGAAATACAATGCTATATATTTCATAAACTGCCTAGAAATAAAGGTAAATTTTAAAGTAATGACTTCTACAGTTTTACAGATCCCATAATCCAAACTGGCCTCCAGATTTTAACTTTATCATTTCTCTCATTTCCTTTTGGTTTAATTAATCAAAATCCTTCATTTCTAGCCAGTGTGACTTCCTGAATATGAATAAGAAATAAAATACCATTTGATGTTTGAAATCATGGGGTTAATCTCAGTGACGGAAATAGAGGACTGGGAATGGGGAAGAGAATGCCTGATTAAACATATTCATGAAAATGTTAAAGGTTTATAAAGCCAATATCTGAACTTGGACTTGAGACTGCCAGGCCTTCTCCAGTGAAGGTGTTTCCAGTTCTATTCACCACCATGGACGGCAAGGAGCAAGGTATGTGCACCACGTCAGCGAGTTGCTGGGGGGACTAATGTGAAATTGTAGCCAATAACAAGAGGTTTCAAGTTTGAAAGGGATTAGAACTATCTAATTATTGCTCCGGAGAACAAGCTCACAGCGTGCAATGGAGTGGTTCAGAGGTCCTGAAATGGGGGATACTACCTCCTCCCTGACAGTTGGTAATGGCCAGGGACTTTATGCATTGTCTTATGAAGGTGAGAGAGAATGCTAATGGTATCTAAATGGGTAGAGGACAGGTTGCTGTGAGCATTCTCCAGTGGAGAGAACAGAACAAGAAACTACCAAGCTCAAAGAGCCAGTAAGGCTGAGATTGGGAAACTCTGGAATAAAATAACACCACAAGAGTCAATGAGTCCAATTTGTGACAACTCCAGAAGGCAGAAATAAACATTTTCTGGTTCTCAGGTCTCGTATGTAAATTGACCAATTTGAATCAACCAGATGAAACTTTCAATTCTGAAGCCATAATGCAGATAATCATAGTGAATGTGTGAATCTTTGGTTGAAGCCAAATGGCTTTTCAAAAGGAAAAACAAGCTAGGGGCCGAAGATTTAGCTCAGCAGTTTGGTGGCCTGCCTTGCAAGCGCAAGGACCCGATAGCTAGGGGCCGAAGATTTAGCTCAGCAGTTTGGTGGCCTGCCTTGCAAGCGCAAGGACCCGAATTCAATCCCTGGTATCAAAAAAAAAAAGGAAAAACAGGCCAGTACTAAGTAATCACCTTTACTCTCCTGGTGACATTTGCAAGAAAAATAAATTAGTAACAATTATAAAATTTGTTTATGAAAATAAAGAACAAAAAATTGTCTATTTTATCTTAACTTAGACTGTGAAAATCTCTCAGATGACAAATGTACAGGTAAATGTCTTCAATGTTAAAGAACATCTATCCAGTTGTGAATTTTCCTAGAGCTAGTGTCCCAATTTCTGTATTTCTGAAGCACATTTTATTTACACTTGTACATAAAATATCCATTTGGCTACATTATGTTACAATGACATGCACAGAGTAAATTTTTTGAATCATTATGTTTTGGGAAAAATAAAAGCCTATACTATGAATCCTCTCACATTATTTTTAATTTTGTAGCTAAAAGATTTAGTTCCATTTTGAAGTAAGAAATTTTAAGGTATGTTTAGTGATTTTAGGTATTTCTGTTTAGGTTGTATTCATATATGGAACTTTAATTTTTGCTTAGCTTTGTTTTGGAGATCTATAATTGCATTTATCAAAGGTTCTGTGCAACTTAGTCTTCTGAATATCACATTTCCATATCAGAAATTCTTCTGGAGTAATGTTGGTGAAGGTAAAAGGTGATTTAAATTTAGTAGCTATGTGTCATTTCTTTCTTCTTGCAAGTGTAAATCATTGATAAGCTCCAGGTCTGCATCTTTCCTTCTACTGACATAGCAAATTGATGAAACCACCTCTGATCATTGCCAAAGAATTTTAAAGTGGGAGTTTTATAGAGCAGGGAAAGAGGATAAAATCAAGCTTCTGAAGCCCACTGCTATCCTACAATCAAAGGAAAATGTTTTTGCCACGAGTAACCATAGCAACCACTGCACACACCATGGCCCAGGAACACTGATGCCGTCCAGGTGGTTCAGTCTCAACCTGAGAGCCCACAGGTGTTGCGATGTCAGGTGGTGAAGCTCATAGCCCACAACATTGGTGCACAGCCTCCCCCACCTGATAATAATAGGACTCAGGGAAAATCACTTGACCTCTTGGTTTCATCAATATAATTTGATGATAATTAGGAAAGCGCAATCTGTCTCCCATTGTTACCGTAAAGCCCACATATAGGAAAAAAAAAAAAACTAAAAGTTTTGACAAACTGTCAAGCAAATACACAGGATTATCACGGGAAATTAACAAATCCAAGCCAGGGAGGGCATCATTTTTATGTTAGGAGTCTCGTTATTCTCAGTATTAGCAAGCAGTGTTTATTCTTACCAAGCATAAAGATAAAACAGATGAACTGTGGTGTTCTTGTCATATCAGTATCCAAAATGCAGATATCAGACACTGGGTTTAAAAATTACAAACTCCTAGAAAGTCTGACTCCAAAATCTACAGAAATTCCTAAGACATTAAACGATTTTAAGAAAATGACTTAAACACCTCAGGTCAGAATTAATTTAAGCTCTAAATATTGAGAAAGTACAGAGCACTTCCTGGGAGCGATACCAAAATGCAAGAAGTCACCCACTTCTCAAACTGTCTCTCTGTGCAAATCTAAATGTGCACAGTGGAAGGTGCTGATTCTTCCCTTCCCGGGCTCTTACAGCAGCAAACCATAGGCAGAGGGCAGTGGTGAGAGATAAGTTGTCCCCAGGCGGGACTGGGGTGATAACTTCTGTGAATCGATTATCTCAGAGTAGCTTATGTGTTTTGTTTCAGCTGGGCCACTCTTACTGCTGCTGCTTCTGTCAAACCTGTTCCTGTACAAGAACGTGGCTTCCCAGCCCATCTGTCCCAACGAGGCTAGCTGCCGGGTGTCCCTCCGAGAGCTGTTTGATCGGGCCATCATCCTGTCTCATTACATCCACAGCCTCTCTTCTGAAATTTTCCAGGAATTTGTAAGTGCCTCGCTGTTTGCCTCTTCTGAAAAGGAGCCTTCACACCAATGACTAAGCCATACGACATTTTACCCACGAAAATCTTATCAAGCAAATTTTCAACACTGTATCTTAATAGGTTAGAGGTGGCATCAGCCAATAAAAAGTGGAAGGAGCAAAAAGGAAAGTTTCATGAAATCTCATAGTGTGAAAGAATGTAACAATTTTTAAACTTTCTCTTAATTTGCTTTACTTGTAAAAATGTAAACACTTGACGTGAATCACTCTTAAGTAGAGCAGGAGAAGAGTGCTGATTTCTTGTCCTTGCACACAGCTGCCCATCCGTGGGTTCATCTTCACTGAGCACACTGCAGACAGCCAAGACATGAGAGCAGCACTGCAGTAAATTTGGTAGATTGAATAGAATTAAACCAAACTGAACTCATGTGAGAGGGAGAAAATTAATAATGTTCTCAGAAGTCTCAAAATGCTACCAATCACTTTTCTAAGATTTCCCGTGCATGAGTTGATAATTACAATACAAAGTCTGGGGTCAAAGCGGAAACAGGTTCCCTCTTCCATGAAGATACTTGGAAAATTATCTCTTCTAGGCCACTGAAGGAGTAGGCAACAGATTGGGATCTAGTACAACAAAGGATCTCCATAGCAAAATGTGGCCTGATAATAAAAATAATAATATGTATTCGTACAGTTCTTTTACTCACTAGATTGTCTTTCATTCTCCATTTTCAGTCTACTATCTTTTCTCTTCCAAATCTTCCCAGGGATCCCTTTAAAATGTCATACTTTTTGTATTATCTTTCTTTTTAATCTCAAACCATGATTTAGTAGCTCCTAAAATGTTTAAGTCCTGCTTTTCTGACTTATTTTGTCCTAATAAAAATTTGTATTTTAAATTTATGATGAAATTCCTAAGATACAGCTGCATATAATAAGAGGTGAGTGAAAGGAAAGTTATAATTCATGTCTACTTAAAGAAAGAATATCATCTTGGACTCACAAGAAACAAGAGATTAAACAGGTAAATAAAAATACATATGCACTATGGCATTTGATTTCAATACTAGAGCAAAAATGATACTTAACACACTTAAAATTTTATAGTTTTGCTATTTTTAGTGTTTGCTTTCCAAATAGTAACTCATAAGAAGGATGAGAAAGCAAGAGTATAGCAAAGAAGGGAAGAGGTTAGGAGGGTTGAAAATTAATCAAAAAACAATGAGATTACAGAGCTAACGGGGGGTGGGCAAAAGGGTTACCTTATTAATTCTTTAGCTGCAATGCTCATGTAGCATTAATTTCTTTAAAATTACACATCCATCAAATGGATTACTGTTCTAGTAATGGATTCATTGTGTTCAATTCCCAAACCACAGCTAATTGAATTAATTGAATTTTCTTCATCGTTTCCAGGATGCGCAGTATTCCCAGGGCCCAGGGTTCTTTACCCAGGCCATCAGCGTGTGCCACACTGCATCCATCTCCACTCCAGCTGGCAAGGAGCAGGCCCAGCAAATCCAAGTGAGTCCCTAGCGCAGGCTCCACCAGGATGACTGAGACAGCGCACTGGCTTTGCTGAGCCATAGCTGAGAAAAGGCACTGAAACTAGTGGTATCGGTGGCCACACACCGGGGAAAAAAAAAAAAACTGCAGGGAGAGTAAGCAACCAGAGAAAACTACATTATGTAGCTGGTAAACTGTACATAAAATCAAATGCTAAATAAAGATTGTACTAGATCCATACATTGTCCACACGGACTCACTGAACCAACACCCTGTACTTGGATGGTATATATTATATTATAGGGAAGTCTGAACCGAAACGGACATCATAGGCAAAGAGACCTCTGTGCATTTGTGTAAGAAGTGCAGGTGCAATTTTACGTCTTATGGGTTCTTAGTGGATCCGCACTGGCAGACTTTTACACCGCTGACCCCTCCTCGTCTGAGCCATCTCGTCTAGTCTTTAAGACTCTCCTGGCTCTACTCCTTCTTCTCTAACGCCAACTTCTTCACTCTTCACTCCTCTGCCTTCTCCTATGTCTTAACTGAAAGTCACCCTCTGTGCACGTCCTGTACTATATTATGTCATGACTCTCACAGATGCAACTCTGGCCTCTGCTCTGGTGACAACCAAGTCTACATATGAAACCCTGGTCATTGTTTCAAGCTCCAATTTTTTATTGTTATAATCTCTCCCTCCCTCTGTGTCTCTCTCTCTCTCTCTCTCTCTCTCTCTCTCTCTCTCTCTCTCTCTCCTGATTCTGGGCCATAAACAATCTCAACATGGTTTTAAATAAAGACAGAACTTCAGAAGGAAAACTGAGCTGAATGTTACTGATTAGAGCTCTCATTAGAAAAAGTGGTTTTTTTCCACCAGTTTTGTGTTTGTTCTACTATAGCAAAGCATAGGTCAGTAGCTTAAATTTCATCTTTCTTACAGTGTTTCTCATCTACTGAAGAATTTTACATGCACACAGGAATAACAAAGGAATATTTGATTTCAGCCTCTCTGAGCCATCATGTGCACTAACCCAGCTGTGTCTAACCTATTTTAATGTCATTGCTGCCCTCCAACTGCTTAGCAAAAAGACTTTGTCATTCTGGTCATCCACTTGCTGGGCTCCTGGACCGAACCTCTGAACCACCTCATCACAGAAGCCCGTCACCTGCCAAAATCCCCTGATGCTCTCATAGCAAAAGCCATGGAGATTCAGGAACAAAACCAGCGACTTCTAGAAGGCCTGAAGAAGATAGGCAAGCTGGTAAGCAGCCTCCTGGGGCTTCCTTGGTTTTCTCATTAAAGAGGCACATCTGTGGTGGCAAATGTTTCCAAATCCCTCACTTTGCAGGACTGACATTTAGGCCACATGTTCTGTCTTCTAGATTGCTATTAAACAAAGCAAGCGCCATACCAGCCACACCAGAGATGTGGTCAGTACATCTCAGGATGTGGCTGATAACTGCTGCCTTCCCTACACTGTCCACAAAGCCACCAAAAATGTGTTCCTTCCTGGGGGTGGATGGCCACACATTCCCAGGGAAAGACAATAGAACAACAGCTCCTGAAAGAGGAACATCCTTCAAATGCATCTCGGCACACCTGCACAGAAATTCTGGTCAGATTCTTTCCTTTTTCTCCTCACACCACAGGATTAGAAAGGAGAAAATCAAAATCAGAAGGGTGGTGGCCCCATCCCAGCCCACCCCTACCCAGAGGAGACTGAGGAGGCCATAGCGTCAATACCATTCCATAGCACTAGCTTTTGGAGGGTCACGAAAGGAGAGGTCTAGATTATCTGGAATGTTCCTTATTTTAAAATTTATAGAAAGGTATCCTAAATTTTCTTTTGCTAAATCAAAACTCATATAATTGCATTTAATCTCCCCAAATAATTTGTCTTACATAGATTGCATTAATATTTTCAATATGTACTTCCATTTAGGTGGAACAATTTCAACCTTAGGGAGATAACAGCTCAGTAGCTTTCTGCAGTCCTCAGAAATAATGGATTATCTAAAGAAAAATATATGATTATAGAAATAATAGCAGAAGCAATTTTATATTTCTCTTTTTGTGTCCTAAGTATATGCTATCATGTGTCATTTTTGTCATTTTCATGGTAGAAGTCTATCTCCAATACAAAGAACATATTAACCCAGGAACATAAGAAATAAACACCTTAATTTTCAAGTTATTTTCTTCATTACCATGAGCTGACTTCTGAAGGTCACTACTCTGTCCTACAATGCTTCATTTTCTGTTCCCTTTTTCCACCACTGACTCATTTATTTCTGTTCATATCATGGACCTCTCAGAGTAAATTTTGTCTTAGGGGCTCACGAACCAAAAGTTAAAAAATAATGCAGAAAACAAGGAAACACACACACACACACACACACACACACACACACACACTTCAAATTCCAACAGGAAATCCCAGATTTTAAAGGTATTCTTACTCTGTAAGAGAAAGTTCAGTAGATCAAGATCTACAATTGGCTGACATAATTAGAGGCTCTGTGATGGTCACAGGGACATCCAGCTTGCAGAAGCTCACAGAGTGCACAGGGGACCCACTCCTCCCTCTTTCTAATTGTGCACCATTTTCTGAATCTCAGTCTTACTCCCAACACTACCCCTTAACGCTCACCACGGAGGGCTGCTGCCAGAGCCCTCATAACATAGGTACTTCCCCCAGTGACTCCCACCCCTGGGAACTCGAAAGAAAGCAGCTGCTCCTGGTCATCTTTAGAGTTCTTGGTACAGACACTACATGGAGAACAGATTCAGTTCAAAGCAACGCAAAGATAAGTGCCAAACTATCAGGAGAAATAAAATATAAAGGGGAATCCCTGGCAAGTTTCAGGAAATGTAAAAGCTGCTAATGTGAAAACAGACGCAACCCTCCCCACGGCTGCTTGTTCAAACCCATTTCTGTATCCAAGCAGCAACTTTCTGCTTCTCCACCTGCCTACTCCTGCAGAAGCAAACTTCACTTGCGCAGCAGAAAAATTATACATATGTTCCGCTTCTAGCTTTTAGATGACTGATAGATTTATGATACCCTGGCAAGGATGCATGAAAATTGGAGCCTTTGGCTAAAATTTTACATTTCCATTTCTTCCCCAAATCTCTGTTAAACAATTGAAAAGAACAAGGATAAACAAATACGAATAATATGAAAACAAGTCATATAAATAATACTAAGGATGACTGTCTTTCTGTTGACTAGGTTGATCCTGAAATCATAGACAATGGGAACTATGCTGTCTGGTTGGGACTTCCCTCCCTGCAATCAAACGATTTGGAATCACTTCTGCTTGCTTATCATAACCTGTTCCGCTGCCTGCGCAGGGATACACATAAGGTCGACAATTATCTCAAGTTCCTGAAGTGCAAAATCGCCTACGATGGCAGCTGCTAAGTCTACATCCGCTACGTCTATCTCTGAGTTGGTTCTTCACGATCCAGCCCTTGGAAAGCTTCTTTTAGTTTTATGGCTTTTTAGTGCATGTTTGGGTATGAGTGTGTAAGGTGTCTCTTCTTTAAAAAAATAAAATAAAAACTGACTCTAAAGCATCATCAAAATCCTAAAAGTCAATTTGTCAGAATTTCTTTTCTTCATTTAATAGAAAACTAGAAGAAAATCTATCACCACTATTGAGAAGTTCCTATCAAAATTCGCCACAAATAACACAACTATCTGTGCAAAGAAGACAACTTTAGAATCACAACTTTAGAATCACAGTGAATTAATGTAGGTCAAGTTATGAGAAAGCATTAGGTTATCATTAATTATTCTTGTCATGCTATAAAGAAGAATGAATTCTCAGAACTCTTTGTGAAAGCCAGCCATATTCTTTGAACTAACTTTCACAATGTTTTGACAGACAATACAAGTTCTATTGCAACTGCAATGCCCCTAAATAGCATGAGATTACTGAACAGTCTAAACACACAAACATGAAATGCCTTCATATTTCTCTAACAGCTGTATTTAACCATGCTCCACTGCATTCGCATCTCCTTAGCATCGTCTTGGGAATATTCCATGTATTCTAGTCACTCGGGGTTTTCAAAGTCCGGTCAGTAAAGTTCTAACACCATCTCCTCTTCGATTATTTGATACTTTCCTCTCCCTCTAGGGTGGCTTCAGGCACACAGCAGATAAAACAGACGTGGTCAGTTTCTTGAATGTTCCTTCCCCACTCCTTCTGCTGAATCTCTAGTCATGAGACTAGGTCGGGATGGGATAGAGGAGTAGGATAAATAGAATATCTCTGACATGCCCAACTTAGGAGGTGTTATCATATACTTCCCATTGCTGACGGGGACTCACCAGGACCTCCCTGTAAGCGGCAGGTGTCTCTCTTGTGGAGCGTGCTTGAGATTCCCTGGGACTTTAGAATCACAGTGAATTAATGTAGGTCGAGTTATGAGAAAGCGGTAGGTTATCGTTATCTCTGGTGGGAACACCTCATTTTAGACTGCCTTCATCAGAGAAATATTCTGGCTTGATGCACCAATCACCCCACAGCTCTGCCACCAGTAGTATTTTTTCCAGGCTCTTCCACCAGTCCCTTTATTCTGAGGGCACCCTGCTGAAGAAAAATGGCTCAAAGGCAGCCATCTGTCACTGGACCCACAGGAAACTCATGCACCATAACCTCTCAAAGCAATGGAGTATCACTGATACTGCACACCACTGTCCCTTTACCAGCTCTTTTCCTGCTGTTCAGACAGAGTGAATCAGAAAGTTGAATTCATTAACAGGCATCACCTGAGGAATGAGAGTTCATTCTTCCCTCCTTTCAAACATAAGTGATTATGTCTATCAACAATTACTGAGAGCACTAGTCACAAAAAAATTTCTACTAAGTGACTGAATTATGACCCTGCCCCAAAAATGCTTAATCTGTTACTTATTGACCCTGGGCAGAGGTTTCTGAATGAGTATATCTCAGTTTGCCTCCACAAGACCTAAAATGAGGACTCATCCTCCACCAATCCTCCTTAGAAGGCAGTAGGTTTGCCATAGGTTTTGTAACAGTGTTAGGGTTTTCCCGGGATTTCTAGACAAGAGATAATGGTACACATCCCATGAAGCATCCTGATTGACAAGAAATAAAGGGAGAGAGAGCTATACAAAGAGAGAAGGGAGGAAGAGAAGGAAGAAGGGAGCGAGGGAGGAAAAAAATACACAGAAAAGAAATGGATGAAAGGAGGGTGTATGAAGGATAGGATGTTGTTAGAATGCTGCACTGGGGGGAAATATAAATGTACCTTAATTCTTATTCCTTAAAACCAAATATCATCCCTTTTTCTCCTTTTACACCCTTTTCATTCTCTCTATCCTTCCTGAGGTTTTCATTTGTGTTAGGTATATTCTTTGCCCTTACCAGTTGAGTTTCTATAGCTCTAGAGATAAGGAGAGCTTGGCATCTCTGCACATCAGAATCCAAGGCAATTTTTAAAAACTCTTTCAAAATTTAAAAAAAAAAGAAAAAAAATCCTTTCCCATATTTACAGGAAAATTTTCCAGCCATTCACTTCCCTCATAGTCAGAGTTATTGTTATCTGACTCTTCCCTGACTCTAACTATGATGACCCAAACCTTTCAGAACACAACAGAATCCTCTGCCCACAAACAAGCTATCTACCTCTCTTCTTGCTCTTGAATGCCTATAAAATGTCAGCTTTCTCTCCTAATGCAACTCCTTTCTTTTAAAAGGCAACATGTATTTATATATAATAT
>NW_022900922.1:20288655-20323275 GCF_012274545.1 Fukomys damarensis
TCATTTCTAGGTTATTTATTGTTAAAACATCCAATGCTATTATGCTTCCCACTTAACTTCCTCTCTGTCAATTTCTAGATATTTCCAACAGAGAGGATGATATTTATCAGGGGTGAAATTTGGCAACAAATGACAGTGCAATTGAATGAAATGTAGGTTCACCATCAGCCCACCTGCAACTCCGTGTATTCTACTCTTATAAAGTATTTATTCCAAACACAAATTTAAGACTTCTGGTAAACCACCAAGGGGGGGGGTGATAGTAAAAGACCTCTCCTTGACTGTGACATATAAACTGAATGATGCAGTTTTCAGACAAGATTGAACAGAGCCATGGGTGTTCTGTAGAATCAGCATGGGGTAGCAGACAAGAGAATATTCGAGAATATAATAATCACCTCTTTCCAACAGGAGTGACCGAAATTTTTTCTTCTTCCATGTAAAATTACATTGGAATAGATAGTCCTACTAAAGCAGGAATGATAGCAGTGGTGTCAAATCAGACTCAAACCAACTTTAGAAATTCACTAATTAGTAAATCACATGCCATTGACAAGGCAAGGACTAAAAGAGAGAGAGAGAAAAAAAACTGTTTCCCGAGAGTTTGATCTGAAGTTGTGAGAGAGGACACATAAATATGCAAATCACTATGCTTAACTGATGGAAAAGGTCAGTGTAATAGGTGATGCTAAATAAAGTACCAAAGTGAATCAAAGGACACATGGGTGTGAGACCAAGGAAGTTTTTGCAGAATAATATGACTGTAGTTATTCTGTGATGGAGTTTTGAAAGCTCAGTGGAATACTGAGAGGAAAACAGGGAGACAGTACATCTGCTGAGTAATTCAGAAACATTTTGTGATGTACATATATCCTATGTGATGAGCCAAAAGAACAAAACAAAGAACCTGAGGTGTTAAAACATATAGCATTACAACAATATCAGTAAATAATCCAGATTTGTCTAAACATAAAAACCTCACATTTTTAAACAAATGTTAGAGCCAGAGATTTAGCTCAGTGGTTCCACCGCCCGCCTCTCAAGCACAAGGTCCTGAGTTTGATCCCCGGTACCAATAATAATAATAATAATAAACAAATGTTAATATCATCTTAGTCTATGCTATACACATTAGTATAGTGAAATAATGAGGGTAACCCTGATAAGCATTATATTTCATTTTAGAGAATGACATATCAATTTGAAGACTTTTTACTTATTCTACAAGGCAACAAAAAGTAAAACATTTTAGTGGAAAAGCATTATGTTTAGAAGTAGAAAACAGAAATATTAATCTAGTTTGGGGTTTGTGGGGCTGGTTCCAAGAAGAAGCCACAATAATATTATGACATTTTTAAGAGAATCAACTATGGCTCTAACAAGATGAAGAAAATAGAAGACTTGAGAATGTCCGCTGGCCCTGAGTCTCTGGTGGGAATGAGGCAGACGGAAGAGCCAGAGACCAGGAACTTGAAACTATATCAGTACGTAAATGATGGGAAAGTCCACAAGAAGAGAGGTTGGGATAAATTAAGGTTTTTTTCCCAAATTCATATGAATTTTGCTTTCTTGTTCTTTGTTGACTTTGTATTAGAAATCTTCAAATATGTTAAGTTACTTAAACAAATCATAGAAATGAGTACATTTGAGAGCCTCTGCTATACTCTATAACATATCAGAACAAAGTAAATTACACTGTCCAGGAATAACAAGTTGTAAGTCATTTGTTTCCTGTAACACTTAAATCTGTAAAGCACAGTGGAAGAGTAAAAATGAAATCAACCCAGTTCTTTACAAAGCCAACCCTAAACAATATATGAGTAATGCTTCCTTTTAACATTGGTCTACTTTCTTCAAGAATTATACTTTACATCTCAGTTGTCATACAAAGAAGCATGTTTTCAAAGATTGGCCTCTAGGACATGGTGCCTGGGAGGTGGTGGAAACTTTACTAGGTGGCACCTAGTAGAAGGAAGTTAGGTCACTGAGGTTATGTGCTTGCAGGGGATATCGCTCTCTCCTCTCTCTCCCCCTTCTCTTTCCCAATCCTTCCTGGCCCCGTCATGAGATAGACCTCTTCTACCATGTGCTTCTGCCATTATTCATTTGCCACCGCATGACCAAAACAACACAACCAAGCCACCATAGGCTGAAACCTCTGAAACCATGAGCCAATATAAATATTTCTCCTTCTTAAGCGATTGTCTCGGGTATTTTGTCACAGCGATGGAAAGCCAATGAACACATAGTTCTTCTGAATCTACCACTGGTTACCATCTCTTCATGTCTTACTCTCAACAAATGGTCAACTAATTACTGATTAAATAGCTTTAGAAATCTACTTCTGGATAGAAAACCAAGCAATAGAGGGATGTCTGTGGAAGGGGAAGAGAAGAGGAAGCAAAAAGAATTAAATATGTTATTTACATGTACCCACTCTCCATAAAGAATACAATCATTACGTACTACAGACATGTACTAATAAAATACAAAAAAGAATAAAATAAAATAAAATTTTAATTAAGTATTCCTGCAACTGCAAAGCTTTCTACTTTCTTTTTTTTTTTAATTGAGTTTATTGGTACATTTTAGGTATACAGTACAGTTACATTCATTGTTAGGATCTTGTACCTCTACATGACATGTCTTGGTTCTCATTTTTTCCCTTGTCCCTGCCCTCCCTTCACCCCCTCCTCCCCTCCCTATTTACAAACACTTTATTTCCATCTTTTCATTTTCTCACATTTTTTCTTTTCCCTTATTACCCTTTCCCTACCCCTCCCACCTTCCCTACACCTTTAGCCCTTTTCTTGCCATTTCACAATGTCAGTTATCTCATTAGGATCTTATGTACTATTACAGTTTATTCACACCAGGGAAACTATTCGGTATTTACACATGTGTAACTTATTTATTTCACTTAGGAGTATATCCTCAAGATGTATCCATTTTCCTAAGAATGAATCTAATTTCTCATTCTTTATGGCTGTGTAATATTCCATTTTATAGAAAAACTACATAAAGCTTTCTACTTTCAACAACAACTTGTCAAAATGCCCAGTAGGTAGCCAAGTACTCCTATGCCATTAAATCTTCTGCAATGATCATTACCTGTTTTAATACTATCGTAGAGACAGAAAAGACAAAAGAAGTAGTGAAAGACATTTAAAGTCTGATGCATGAACAAGCAGAAGAAACTGTTCCATGTAGTATTCAAACACACTCGTACTCTATGACATGCCCGTGAACCGTAATCCGAGCAGGCTTCTCCAGGGATGGTTCCATATGAATTGATGCCGATAGTCTTATTCAACGCGCTTGTTTAAAAATGAGTTATTGATTCTTTGGGAGGCTTTTGCCTTGTTTTGTGTTTTGTTTTTCGGTACTAGGAATCAAACTCAGGACCTTACATTTGCCAGGCAGGCGTGGCACCACTAAGCTACATCTTCAGCCCATGAGTTCTTGATTCTAAGACTCAGAACAGCCAGTCTCATTTGATTGTAATAAGTAAAAAAAAAAAAAAAAAAAAAAAAAAATCATATATTGTGGTAAGTTAATTAGTGTTGTTTTTCAAAGGTACGTATTAATTAGCTTATTGTGCCTTAAAACTTATTTCCAAATGTAGTTTGTGTTTATAATGAGAGAAACAGAAAAATATCCTAACATTATAACATTACCTGAGGGTTACAGCTTGTGTCCAGATGTCTTCCCAAAGCCTCATGCAGTCGTGAGGGGGCTTTTCAGAGGTGGCTGGATCTACAGTGTGTGGTGCTGGGATCGAGAGTGTGTGATTACCATCCCTACCCGTTTCCCTATGGAAAATATATGGGGGCAAGGGAATGGAAAGAAGGGAAAGGAAAAAATGGAAACAAAGTCTTTGTAAATAGGGAGGGGTGGAGGGGGGAAAGAAAGGGCAGGGGAATGGGGAGAAAATAAGAACCAAGACCTGTCATGTAAAGATACAAATTACCAGTGATGAATGTAACTGTACTGTATACCTAAAAGGTATCAATAAACTTAATGAAAAACAAAGGGTGTGTGATTACTAAATCAGTCCACTGATTGGGTTGGCATAGTTCCGGCCAGAATTAAGGGTGTGAGTGCTATCTGCCTTAAGTAGCTTACATACAAATATAAGGGACAGAAAAAGGGCTAGCGTGCTCTCTCCTGCATGCTTGTCATGGACTGTTTCTCCCCTGTGACGCCCCTCTGCCATGCCACCCTGCCTTGGAGTCAGCCAACTATGGAGTAAAACCTCAACAAACTGTGAGCTAAATAAACCTTTCCCTCTTTAATTTTGTTGTTGGGAACTTTTCTCATCAGCAACCAGAAAACTAGGACACTGAGAAACAGTTTAACAATAGCTAATAAAAAAAAAATTCACTAAATTCCCAAACATGTAGGTCAGCCCTGAACTCTGCTATTGGCCATCTAACTAATTGTTCATTGTCAGTTTACTTGGCCACCGCTGTAGTCACTGTTTGGATCAATGAGCAAAGCTGACAAATACAGCTGACCTCATGGAACTCACATTCTAGCTGGGCAAAGATGGGCAGTGCATGATAAACAGGTATACAAGGGCACTGTGCAGTATCTTAGCAGGTGCCATAGGAAAAAGAAACCTCACAGCAGGGTATGAAGTTTGGGGAGCACCAGAAAAGAGAAGGAAGGGTCTTAAAATACAAGTTGGAATACAGTTGGGGAGCAGTACCACCTGGTTTTCTTCTGTTAAATCAGGCAAATACATGTTCTTCTGCATCTCAGATCTAAGTTTTGATGGTGTAGCTAGATTTCTTTCTCTTTCAAAAAATTTCAAAAGTATTTTTCTCTCTCTGAGACTCCAAAACTGATTAATGTTTTTCACTGTTTTAAATGCTGAACATTTTGCCAGTTTCTATTTGTATTGAGAGAGTTCAGTAACTTCTTTGTGATAATCTTTCCCAAATTAATGCCTTTTGATGCAGTGAATTTTGAAAATCTTCTGTTGTCTAGGGCAACATATCTTCCAGTTACTTTGAATTCACCAAGCCCTATCAGTGTTCCAAATTATATAATTTTAAATTTTCATATATATATATATATATATATACATACATACATATTATTATATTACTTACAGTTTTTAGAATTCACAAAAATATGAATAAAAGTACATTAAAATAAAAATATATGTTTTTAGTATTTTCTTCCCAAAGGGATGAGAAATTTAACTTTTAAGGTGCCTGGACTAAGGGATTCTGTACGCATGCATGTACTTGAAACATTTGTTTATCATAATAAAATATTTACTTTTACAAACAATTTAAATCAGGGATCTTATAATGCCACAAGAAGCTGGGAAGAAAATTATATGTAACTCTCTTCATATGTGCGTATAAATTTTTGTTAGCTCAATGAAGCAATCACCATTATCATTTTATTATCCCTATCCAGAGTTCATCAACTCCTTAATAATAACCCAAATTTTATAATAGATTCTTTTTCTTTGAGGGTTTAAATCTCAAGACACTCTGAGAGTGAAGCAGTGACCTACAAAAATAATCAAATTCTAGTACGGTTATCATTACATATATCTATTTATATAGAGAATCAATGAAGAAATAGAAGATACATTTGGAAGAAACAAAAAGCATTCATCTTAGAGATGGATATTCATATTGTCCAGAGTACTTTCTCAGCTTTGCACGGCTTCCTAAGAAAAAGAGTTCTACAACTCTCAACTTGTGATCCACAGGCCGAAAAGAAAGTCTCAAAAGAACAAACAGAGAGAGATGAATGAAAATTAAAGTGCAGCACATCAAACTATGCAGGATGTAGCCAAAGTAGTTGTGAAAGGAGGATGTATAGCCCTAAATGAAAAACAAGTAAAGTGTGAAGTCAGTAATAACATTTTCTACTTCAGGAAACATGAAGAGGACATTAGCAAAGGGAAGGAAGGGATTGAAAGGAAGGAGAAAATATAAGAACCAAGGTCTGTCACGTAAACGTGCAAGTTCCCAACGAAGAATGTAACTGTACTGTATGCCTAAAATGTGCCAATAATTATGAACTTAATTTTTACAAAGGGAAGAAAAAGAAACAATAGGAATAGAAATTTATGAAACTGAAAATAGGAAATACAATCAATGAAGCCAGCAACTAGTTTCATTCTCTGAAAAAAAAAAATCAATAAAATTTGTAACCCTCTAGTAAAACTGGAAAGATAAAAAGAAAGACACAAATCGCCACTCAGGAATGATATAGTAGATTTCACTAACAGATACTATTCTGCTATATATTTTGCATTTAAAAAGTTAACAAGTGGGCTAGGGATTTAGCTCAGCGGTTCGGTGCCCTGCCTTGCAAGCGCAAGGACCTGAGTTCAATCCCTGGTACTAAAAATAAATAAATAATAAATAAATAAATAAAAAGTTAACAAGTGTATGAGTCAACTTTTACTTACTGTAATGAAATATCTGAGGCAGACAGAAAGAAGGCTTACGTAGATTCCATCATGAGGGTCTAGGAAGCAGCACACTTGCAGTTTCAAAAGCAATGGCCCAGCTTGGTGGCTGTGGAGCTCCACCGGAGGTCACTGAACCAACCAGGGAACAGAAACTGGGCAAGAACACAGAGCTAACAGGGCCGAGCAGCTGAGCAGCAGAGCAGCCGTTCTATCTCTGCCACCGGAACACAGCAGCCCCACTGGGAGCAGGTGGCAGCCGGCTCAGCACCGCCCAGTCCACCACCAATTCAGAGGCCCTCCTGCAGCCTGGAAGACCCGGACCAGCCAGTGGCGCATGCATTTTGATGCTGGTGCTGTGGAAATCCATAGCCAAAGAACAGCTGAAGGACCTGGACAGGGTGAGAAGTCACTCAAGCCAATGGGACCCAGATGGAGACTGCAACAGAGACCCATGCGCCCAACGCTGAGACGGTCCCAGTGCTCCCGGCTCAGGCTTATGTGTGTGCCCCACACGTACCCTCTTGTCGGCCTTCCCACCCAGGCACTGTGCATGGTAGGAACCTGGGTGAGCCTGAGCACAATCGTGGAGAACTGAGGCAGCTGCTGGACGGGGAGAAAGCGCTGGATGGATGAAGAGCTGCCCCACTTCTGACCCCAGGATGCCACTGAGAACCCCACAAAACTGATCTCCAAGACACTGAAAAGGATGAGTTTCCAGATAAAGAACTCAAAAACAAACCTAAAATGATCGAAGAAGTCAAAGAAGAGACAGCAAGCAACTGAGTGAAACAGTTACTAAGATGATTGACTAACTTACAGAGGTTGTAAGTAAGCAGCTAAATAAGACAATCACTAAGATGATCAGCACGTTTAAAGAAAAAACAAACAGCGGAATGGATTAAGCAAGACAATGCAGGATATGGAGGGGAGAGGAAAAGTAGGAAGGGATAAAAGGGGATTGAAATGATCAAGATACAATATACATGTGCACACGTGTACCAATTCCCCGAGTGAATGTAAATACTATGTATCAGAAAGATATAGCAAAAAAGGAGTGAAAGGACGTTTATTTAGCTCCATTTCAAGAGGAACAAAAGCCAAATTTCTCCGGTGAGAGACCCACGGTGGGTGATGCATGGAAATGCAGGCAGCACACGTGAGAACGAGCAGTCACATCCCCACCCAGGAAGAAGCGCAAGAAGGGACCAGGGTCCCTCCTTTTGTGACAGGCCCCCTTGTGAGAAGAACCTGAAGCCCCCCCGTGACCCAAGGACCTCCCAGGAGGACCCAACTCCTAAATGTCCCACACTTCCCAGCACCACCACCAAGCTCCATTCCAACCACCCACTGCAGAGGACACCCAATCCGGAACCGACTACAGCAGCAAGGGACTACTACAAAGAGTTTCACCCTCCTACATTCAACTACCTAGAAGAAATAGGAACTGCTCCTTAAAATTCAAACACGATTATACCTCAGTGAGAAACACACAATCTGAGTTGTCCTGTTTGACCCTGAAATTATAAAACTTCCCCAAAATTGCATCTTTGGTCCCAAATGGTTTTATAGGTAAACGTCTACCAAACATCTGAAGAATTAACATAAATTTAGTACAATCCCTTTTGAAATAAAAGAAAGGAAAACTTCCAAACTAATGTGATTGAGCCAATATTTTCCTGAAAGCAAAGGTAGACAAAAACAATGCAATATCAAAACAAAGCTACAGGCTAACATTTCTCATTAATTTAGGTTTAAAAAGTCTTCAGTATTATACACAGTAAACTGAATCCAATATTGTATGACAACAGGCCCTTATAATTACTGGTCCTCTTCTTGGTCTGGTCACACTATTTATCTATTTAAAAGATTTAGATAAGCCAGTGATATAGGTAGCGGGAGTCTTAGTAAAAATATTATCATAGATACCCAAGTCTACATCAAAGCAGTTTTTCATAAGTTTACTTTTTCCATTAAAGTTTATTATGCCAAGACATTATAAATTTCTACCCAAAATATATAACTACTTTTTAATAGAATGAATAGAGCTTTTTCTAGCTTCAGTTAATGGATGCATGTGATTACTGTGGTTTAGAGACATGCCATCCAAATGTTACTATGTTACAGTTTGGTCCCCAACACGGTGCTTTTGGAAGGTGGTAGAACTTTTAGGACATCTTTAGGTCACTGAAGATGTGACCTCTAAGGATGTAGTGGTCCTCCAACTCCTTCCTTTGCATCTCTTGCTTTCTGGCCACAAGTGAACTGTTTTCCCCTAAGATGTGCTCACACTACTCTATGCTGCCTCCATACAGGCCCAGAAGCAATGGGGCCAACTGGTTGGTCATGGACTACAATCTTCAAAACACAGAACCTTCTTTTTACAAACTTATTTCCTCATGTATTTATTGCAGTGAGGGAACGCTGACTAACATATTAATATTCTCTATTTGCTGCTCCAGAAGAACGCTTGATCCTTTTCTGTTATGTTCTGGGACTCTAGGGGCTGACCTTCCCAGACTATATCCGCCTGGCTCCCTCAGCTTCTGGCTCACTTGAGTTGAGTCTGTTTGATACTAGTAAAAGATCAAAGAATTAGTGGAGAAAGAGTCATGCATTTACTTTTTGCTGGCTTCCTCCCTGATGGGAAGTAACCAAGTTTCTCCACTGAAGCACAGAGCTCAGTCCAGAGGCCCTCTCACAAGGTCAGTACTAGTTATAAACCTCTCTTGCTCCAATATCCACTCATTCCTTATCCCCAGCAATCCTAGGTGTTTCCCAGCTCTTGAAATTCCCAGAGTTTCATCATTTCTTGTTAATTCTGACAAAAGCTTCTAGCTAATCCCGCTGCACTCTAATTAGCTTATTAAGCTCATCTGATTTTCTTCACTTGAAAATGCCACCTTGTTTTCTGACAATGATATAGGTGTCTACAGAGTTAGTAAATGAAGACAGTCCTGGAGGATCTAACCCTAATGTGCGTATTATAGGGTGACATCTTTCTTCCTGGGTCCAAAATCACTAATACAGAAATCTCCACAGAAGTCACAAGATAGGGTAAAAATAACTAAAACTCTTTTCATATATTTTTCCTTAGTATTTATATAATTCTGTAGATGTTTAGCCAATGCTCTTGGCATTAAAAAAGAAAGTCTCTCACCCAGATGAATACCCAATGAAATAAGGAAGGAATCTTAGAAATAGCTAGATGACTCACAAATATTAGACATATATAAATAAATCCAAGAATGACTGTCACTTATCTAGTCTCATAGAATTCAATGGCAAAAGTAGAAACAGAAACTAAGTTTCCTAGTATCAACTGAATGCGAGATCTAATAAATCAGGCTATCTCTTCAAAACTCTTATCTTGCAAGAGAATATAAATTTGAGTTTATACTGCTCTGGGTCCCCAGTCGAGCATGGACTGGATTTTGTTTGTTTGTTTGTTTTGGTACTGGGGATCAAACTTGGGTCCTTGTGCTTGCAAGGCAGGCAGCGGAACCACTGAGCTAAATCCCTGGCCCAAGTTTATATTGCTCTGAATTGTGCTGCCCACATTGAATGCATGAGCCTTGTACCTTTAAACAAGCTGTAAACATATTTATATATGCTTAGAGGTGAAATTGCAAAGAACAAATAAATATTGTACACTGAGCAGCCTGGGGACAAGAATTCAGCTGGACGAGTTGATCAAAAACAAAATTGTATTTTTGCCATGGCTACACAGAGTCCAGAAATTAGCAGCTTTTAAAAATTACAATAACAGAAACTGAATAGTTCAGCTATTTCTTAAATGTCTTATTAATTTTATTCATACTTTTAGTCATTATAGGCCTATGCTTTGATTACCAAATAAAAACTCCTACACGACCATTAAGGTTCCATAGTGCCCTAAGTTTCTGTGTTTCATGACAGATAATCAGTCCTCTGTCAGACTGTGCAATTACCAGCAAAACTGCTGCAGGCTGGCTCATATGTCATCCATGAACTCAGCCAAATATCACATACCATATGTCAATATTTCTGCTTATATGTCCTCAATGTATTTTCAAACTATTTTTACTTGGAAGCCAAAGTGTCTATCAGACAACATTTCGGAAATATCTCATTTCCTCTGGGCTTTATGCCCGTGTTTATAGATGTCCCTCCATAACCGAACATAGAGGGGCGAAATGTACTTTTTATGATAGTAATTTTTTTTCTCTTTTCCCCCCTTTATTCAGCTGGGAAGAGGAAATGAAAAAGTATGAGCAATGGAGTTGAACATACTATAAACTTCATCTATTTTTGGCAGGCAGCAGACCTATGCACTGTCTTTACTGTAGTGTGGGACAAACGTATGCTTCCGTTTGCTTTTCACTTGGACTAGGACTTCGTGTAGTATTTTTCTCTAAAGTGACATCAAAGTGCACAAGAACAATACAGAGAATAAAGCAGATGCCAGCAGCAGAGTGAGCCCAAGCCACTAAATGAATATTGCTATAACTTTTCAGCCCTTTTTTCTAGGACTAAGCTTTCCTTAAATGAAATCTCATAGATTTTTTCAAATCCCAAAGTAGGAAAGAAGAATATTTTATAAACATTTTGGGGCCACAGCTCTGACCCACAGAGGGTATTGTTCTGGAACAGAGGGAAATAACTCTGAGAAAGTAACTTTTTGGCTTCTAAAAGCATATATTTGAACAAAAGTTTAAAAAAAAATCATTCTGACACTATGAAATACCTATTTGGCATCCTGAAAACATCAAGTATCTATATTGTTTACTCAACTATTGACTTTGCTACTACAATTAAGTGCCAAATAGTGAACAGGGAACACTGAACTTTCACAAGAAAAAAAAAAAATCCTTGAGGTCCAAAAAGAAGGATTCTCTGGGCAGTGAGGAGGCAGGATGTGCAGAGAGGCGGGAGGGTGAGAAACGGGTCTCACCTGCTCCACAGGCTGGGGGGGGCCCAGGCCTGTGCGCAGAGCAGGAGGAGAAAAATGCACCTCATTTTTCACTTCTTGCATCCAAACTGGGTCAGAACTCATGGGAGGGCCTTTAATTGCAACTTTTCTGCTTCAAAAACAATGAAATAAATTTCTGCAGACTGATATTAGAACCTAACAACCATGCTAAGCACTGCTTCTATAATAAATGAGTTCAAAGTGGCTTAGAAATTAACTTTTCTAGGTAGAAGTCTTCCTATATAAAGGCACATAGGAAAAAGAAGAGGATCATCCCACACAGCAATTTTCCTTTACCTAAGATCTATAAACTTGTAGAAAGAGATAAGAAAAAATTAAAATTAATCTGAGACACCAAACCATATATTTTGCATAAAATAATTTTAGTCCTATGCAGTGATATTTTAGCAATGCCTTTTTACCCTATTAATTTAATGTCATTGTTCAATAATACCATGGACATAGCTACATGTGAAATTATGTGATGCATTTATTTATCAGTAGAACATTAGACGAGAAAACTAAGGCTTGAAAAATACATTGTTTAAATGGGTCCATAATTTAAAATATGATTAGCTCTTCTAATTTTAGCAATAATATTCTCACTGCTAAAATTCATAAGGACATTATTCATAGTGAAAAACAAGTCACTGATTTCCCAACTTTAAAATATCTTGGAGACTACCTCGAAATTATCTTTTTGGGGAACTTAATCGTTCATTATCTGCTTCCTCTGACTAGAATGTGAAGAGCCTGAGGGCTGTCATGCTGCACACATTATTCAACACTGCAATACCAGTATCTATAGTACAGGATACAGAGGTAGGTACTGAGAGAATGAATGAGTGCATAATGTAATAAAATGATTTTTCTACACTTAATCAAAAAGAAGGAAAAATTAAAACGATTAATAAGATATTTGAATCTGTGGTTAATCAATTGACTAGAATGCAATAATCTTAAATAATAGCTTATACAGGGTTCCCTCAGTTCACGGACTTTATTCATTCCATGATCCTGGGGAAGATGGTGTGGTCATGTTCATTACCCCACGTGGAGTTCATGAGCAGAAGTAAAATTCTGGTGAACACTTCTGTTAGCGAAATGAATTGTACACAAAAAGAAGCATTAGGGAAAGGAGGTATTACTGCATTACTGTAAATGCAACTTTGAACTTCATGCCAAAATTGAAATTACTTCCAAACATCTTTCAGTAATAAGTAAATTACTAACTTATGAACTCACTACCAATGTGGTAACTGTGTCAATCTCTACTGAAAATTGCAGGCTCAACAATGCTATTATAAACATACTCTTTGAAGGCAAATACTTAGGAGACTATGTGTAAGCCACGAAGTTGAGAACTAAAGGCCAACATTGTCTAGCAGTGTCTAGTAAGAAGGCGGCTTTTGGTCTAAGAGTCAAGATTCTAGTCTAAACATCCCCTTACCAGTTTGGGGAATTTATATCATCATTGGCACTCATTGAGCTAAATCATCATCTGTAAAATATCAGATTTGATATAATTTCTAAGGTCTATTCCAGCTTTAAAATTCCATCAGAGCCGTACATAAATGTGTGCATACATACACGATAACAGACAACCCATTACTAAATGACAAACTTTCTTCCAAGCACCATTATCTTATTACCACACTAAATCTCCTCAAGCTAACCAGGAGGCAGGTTTCATTCTCTTCATTTCAGAGAAGGGCAAAGTGAGACCCAAGTGGGCCAGAAGACTTGCTCAAGGGCCCAAAGGTAATCAAACCTGATTAAAGATCCCGAGACCAACCTCTTCCTATGTCTCATTCTTCTAACTTTCTATCATCCTGACATTCCTCGGTCTGACAGTGCTGGGCTTCTCTCTGGATTCTGAAGACGCAAACTCAGACCTAACTCAGACCCCCTGCACATTTTACCTCTTCTTGCAAAGCCTCTTCCCAGATCTTTGGACAGCTGGTTCCCTCTCATGGCTCAGGTTGCACATCAAAGAACAGAGTCTTGACCAGCCCATTTAACCAAAATGACCACTCTGTGTGGTCCCCTTTCTTTTTCTTCCTCACATCCACAACTATCTGAAACCCTCTCAGATAGTTACTTGTTGGGTTTACTATCTGCTTCCTTTGACTAGAGGAAATAAGTTCCTTTGTAAATTAATCGTTGTCTCTCCCATGCCTTGAGTCACCCAGGGTGCAGAGTAATTCTGACTGCCGGAATAAATGGATGAGAGAATGAATTATAACCTAATGAAAACAAGTTTCCTACATTCATCATATTTATTCAAAAAGTATGAATGCTTAAGCAACTCATGGGATATATGGTATCTCTGATGTGCAATTTAAGTAAGAAGTACTTTCAGACAAAGCTAAAATGAGTTTACTGACAATATTTAGTACCAGCATTTCTCAGAACTTTTGCTTTACTGTCAACTCCTATCAAAATAATTATGTAAACATTTCATTTTTTTATTAAATGAATGTGTTCATTTCAGAGAAGGGTTCAGATCCTTTACTAAATCACCCAAGAAACTGAGTGACAATATGAGTCATCAGAAACATTAAGCTCACAGAATCTAATACTTCCAAGAAGCCCTAAATCTTATATTAAAATTTATATGCATTAAGTGCATCGCACAAGCAACGTGCAGAAAGCAAAAGAGTGGCGACCATGTTTCATATCCTCCCCTGGGAGGGTGGTAAAATATCATTTTATTGGAGCTGGAAAAGCCTGCAGAGAGATCAGTGAGTGAATCTTGAGTGAATTCTGGCTGCATACGGGTGCAGCTTAAAGAACACAAGGGTCCTGAGACTCAGAGGAAATGTAAAACTGAAAGGTCACAGTCTTCACTGCTCAAAACTCTCATGCTCCCATCCATAAATTATTTAAGGTTGCTTTACAAATCCATATGATATACCGAGGAAAGATAAGATAGAACTAAGAATATAATAAATGACATCAAGGAAAAGTACTAAGAGAAGAAACTAGCTTGAAGCCAAGAGTAAAGGGAGTGCAGAAGATTCAAGGGAATCTGGACCCCTGGTGGAAGGTCACACATTCCTGCTTCATTTCCCAGCATTCAGAGCCAGAACAGCCCTAGGAGACAGAGCCAAGCAGCCCAGAATTCAGAAAGATACAGTTAGGTCCATTATTCATAGCATGGGCAAGGGGGTAAAATGTGACCTATGGCAGGCATTATAATCTGAACTCTAAGAGGTTCTTCTCCCTTTGGTGCTCAAACAGGAACACGAGGTGAGCAACAAACTCAACAGCATTCCTACACTGAAGGTGGCAATGTGTTTCCTCAGGCTGCTCCCTGTAAAGTCTCTCACTGCAGGCTGAGGCATTGCACCAAAGAACAAATTCAACAAAAGCCAAGAAAGATAGACTACCATCTTCAGCCAACTCGTGTAGCTTCCAGCTGGGCTACTCAGCCTTCTGATTATGTGTGTGTGTGTGTGTGTGTGTGTGTGTGTGTGTGTGTGTGTGTACTATACAGTTGTGTTCAACAGAGCTTTCCATAAAATTGGAGCAGCAATTAGGCCTTGATCCAAACTGTCCCCTGGAGTTAAGCTGTCTTTTGTTCTACCTTAAGCTAGAACCACACACTATGGCATTGAAACATATGGTTAGACTATTTAAACTGAAATTGTCTGGCATCCACAAAGGCAAAGTTGAGGGTCTAATAGAACATATGGTGAACAGAAAGTCTCTGGGTCCCTTCAGGATCAAGAAAGAAGTTTCTCAAAATGTAATTTTGGGTATGCAAAAGAAGTCACCAGCAGGTTTCTGAATCTCTCCAGCAGAGGCAATATGGATTTCAAGCCATCACCCTAAAAATTATATATTTGAGCAAAGCAATTGTTACCACTTAAGTGGCCATTGTTACCACTTAGCAAAGCACAACTAGGTCAGTTAATGATGGATATCCAGCCATTCTTCTGTACAGCTGAGGAGAATAGAGAGAACTGGACCAGTTAACCCACAGAAAACCTAACATGACTATTAAACCACTGTTGGTTCACCATACACCCAAAACACTGGGTGAGGGGGACAGCAGCAAGGTCTCAAAAAGAAACTCAACAGAAAGATTCTACCTAAGCGGTGGACAGAAAATTTCTTCCCTCCGAAGTTAGTCAAAATAGCCCCATTGTCCTTGACTATTTAATCTTAGGAAGGTAGCCTGAGCCCTAATTCAGAACAGGTACCATCTTGGCATTCATCCATGTTCGGGTTTGAAGAGGTAGTCATTCCATCGTTCTGGAAACTCTGCCTGTGCTCTGCATGGCTGCCTTTGAGTCTTGTCTGAGTTCTTAGCATCTAAGACCCAAGATCTAAGGTGCATTGTCCAGTCTTTGTGGTGTTAAAACCCAGCTTCCAGTGCCACGACTCATTGCCTGATTCATGGAGCAACAATATGAGATCTCCCTACTCCTCTCTCTCTCTCTCTCAGGGTAAGAGCATGATGATCTGCTAAGAGCTAAGTCTTTATCCTTCTACCCTCTATGCTGCAGCAGCCACTGGGCTTGGGACTGCTCTGATCTAAGAGAGTCCTAGTTCCACCAGTAAAACATCTTTGTAGCCAGTTAACTTGGTCTATCTGACAGTATTACTAGCTCTGCTTCTGGGTTCCCTTGTGTTTGTCT
Source organism: Fukomys damarensis (assembly GCF_012274545.1). NCBI lineage: Eukaryota > Metazoa > Chordata > Mammalia > Rodentia > Bathyergidae > Fukomys > Fukomys damarensis. Next base: position 20,304,695 of record NW_022900922.1, read on the forward strand.
GTTTGCGGGTGAGGGGTCATCTCTTCAACTACTTCCAGAGACAAAACTGCTTTTGGTTAGAGGATGACATGCTGTTACTAGCTTTGCTGACTTTACCTTGTCCTTACACTCTTTCTCTATAGGATTCTCTACACCAGAGCACTGCTGTTAATGATAACTTCTGTTAAGTCTCTCCTGTTCTGGCCACTGTCTTTGCAGGGAATCCATTTGACTATGAGGCACACTTGCTTCTACCATGTCTCTCCCTCTAATGAACTCATGAAATGAAACAGACTGTTTTAGGACTTTTGTCCCCTGTGCCCTCGGTCCCTGGGTGTGCTTCTTGCATTATGATTAGAATATCTGAGCTATCACTGTGAGTCAACATTGTGATACCGTACCCTATCTGAAAGTGCTACTGTTTCTGAAACATCTTTTCTGTATGGGATATTAATTGAGTGCAACTCATGTGCCAATGGATCCTAAAAAAGCTATCATATTGTGATGTGTATTAAACAGTTTGCATTAGTCTAAGCATTGGGAAATGAGTTGCTGGCAGATACCAGCAGGATACCAACTAGTGCCTCATTTGTTGAGTGACTTCCTAACTCAACTGTTACAAAAAGAATACAGAGGCAAGTTGAAAGTTGCCAAATATTCAGGGAGTCAGGTAAGACATGTTACACCCAAACCCTAGTTCACAGGTGGACAAAGAAGGATGCCTTTGCTTCTTCTACCACTTCGTTTTCTTGAACAGAGATGCCCTCTTGGAGCTGTGTGTTCTTTTTTCCTCTCAGATGTATAATTCTCAGTCAATACCTATTGCCTTGCCTCTCAAAAGCATCCCATGAAATGGAGCTAGGTTTGATCTCCAGATACTTAAGAATAAGAAACATGACCCCAGTATAAACATGTTCAGATAATTAAGCATTAATTATGATGCCACTCAAGTTAGATCTCTTTTGCAAAAAGGCAGGGCAAGTGAGGGAAGGTATTTTATATGCCAGTTCTATCGCCCTTATGGATGATCCTGACTTGTGTCCCAGTGTAAATTAGGTGTGATGGCACTCAGGAGTAAAACAGGATCCCCTTGTGTGGGTGATTTTTTATCTCTTGAGCCACCCTTGAATCAGAAGAATGCCCAGATGGGCTCTGACCTCAGATAAAAAGGGGCCTGCTCCTCCTTGCACAGGGTCTGCCAAAAAATGTTATGGCCTTGTTGGCACCATGAGCCCTCTCCAGGCAGGACTGGGTAAACTCACAGCTCAACAATCTCTCTATGCAGGAATTAAAGCAAATCAAATGGGATTTGGGTAGTTTTCATATGATTCTGAGAAATATGTATGTGCCTTCTTACATCTTATTCATAGTCAAGAACTATCTTGGAAGGTGTCATTATTATTTTGGAACTGTCTTACAGATTCAGAAAGATAAGCAACTCCAGGGACCAGATGCTAATGATAACTCACATATTCTAGATAACATATAGGGCCTGAAGCTGTCCCTGTAGACCCTCCCATGTGGGATCATAATGGCACTCATGGCACGTAGAATTGGAAATGTTCTGTTGTTTGCATTTTAGAAAAAAGTTTTTAGTAATAGCTAAAACTTGGAAACAGCCCATTTGCCCATCAGTTAGAAACTGGATAAAGAAAATGTGGTTTTTCCATTAAAATGGAATATTACTCAGCCATAAAGAATGGGAAGTTAAATTCATTCATAGGAAAATGGATACATATTGAGGATATACTCCTAAGTGAAATAAATAAGACACACATGTGTAAATACCAAATAGTTTCTCTGGTGTGAATAAACTACAATAGTACATAAGATCCTAATGAGATAATGGACAATGTGAAATAGGAAGAAAAGGGGCTAAAGGTGTAGGGAAAGTGGGAAGAGTAGGGGAAAGCTAATAAGGGAAAAGAAAAAATATGAGAAAATGACAAAATGGAAATGAAGTGTTTGTAAAGGGGGAGGGAGGCGGGGTGAAGGGAGGACGGGGATAAGGGGAAAAAATGAGAACCAAGACCTGTCATATAAAGCTATAAGGTATATGAAGGTACAAGATCCCAATAATGAATGTAACTGTACTGTATACCTAAAATATATCAAGGGGCCGGAGATTTAGCTCAGCGGTTCGGTGGCCTGCCTTGCAAACGCAAGGACCCCAGCTCAATCCCCAGTACCAAAATAAATAAATAAATAAATAAAATATATCAATAAACTCAACGGGGAAAAAAAAACTTTTTAAAAGGCGAGTAACGTCAAACTGGTAAATGATGATAAGTTGTCTACCACAGATCAGGGTCTACATGAAAACCTAACTACATTCTTTGAATGACTTAGGCCATGCAAAAGCATACTCTGACTGACCCTCCTTAAAGACAGATTTCTTACCTAGTTGGCTCCAGATATTAGGAAGAAATTACAAAAGAAAAAAAAAAAGTCTTTGGGATCCAAGACTCCCATTGATGACATACTGAAAACTAATTCTATTTTTTATAATTCTATTTTTTATAACGGAGGAGCAGGGAGGGAGAAAGATAGCTAAAACTAGAGGAGAATGAGAGGATAAAAAGCATTAAGAGCTCACTGCATTACCAGCAGCCAAATGTTGCCTGCTGGCTTCTCTCCCCAGAAAGTTAGTCAACTGCTAAGTATCATGTCTGCCTGCAAGAAAGACTTCCCTAATACTAGGGGTCATTCTAAATCACTTTGCCCTAACTGTGGCAAAGGAAACACTGGAGGACTTACTGTGCCAAGGATCAAAGAACCCCAGGTCCAGAGCCCCAGTAGCTGTCCCTGGAATAAGGAGGCCCATGGCTCCAGTCAGCCCCAGCTTCACCATCACCATCAGCAGGAGGGATCCTCGGGTAATATTGGATATCACAGGTACGACCATAAGCTTCCTCCTCAACAGGAGAGCCTCTTAATTCTGTTCTTACCCTTTATTCCAGACAATTGGCTTCTGACTCGGGTGCTGGGCATCAGTGCCACTCCAGTGGCCAAATGTTTTACTCATCCTCTTTTCCCTTTCCCGTGTCCTCTCAGTAATACCTGAATGTCTACTCCCTGTACTGGGCTGAGACTTATTAACAAAGATGGGGTCATAAATTAGCTTTGGCTCATCAGCAGCCCCACACTTATGTCAATGGTTGCCTCTCCCAGTGATGCCAATAATGACTCTGTCCTTGCGACCTTCCTATTCAACCCAGGTGTGGGCCACCAACATGCCTGAGAGAGCCATCATGGATTTCCAGAGATCCACAACTACACTCAGGAGCCAGGTAGATGGCTCAGATAGGAAATCTCCTCCATCTCCCTCTGTCAATGTATGAAAGATTTTTAAGGCATTACATGATTCTTGTCATTTAAGCTGAGACCTACTATGCCAAGGGTACAAACAGATATTAGAGGCAAAGGGCTTTACAGAACTACTGACAGTGTACTTTATGTGCTCATAATAATCCCTGAGGATCTATTCCTCTTCCTTTGGTGGCACCGACTCAAAGATATGGGCAGAATTCAGGTGAGGAAGAGCAAATTGATTCAACCCAGTTGCCCCCTTGCCAAAAGTGTAAATATCTACAAGTTTTTAATTGAAACTTTTAAGAGATAGGAGCTTTTCCAACTGAAAAAGCCACAGTTGATTGTTAGAAAGCTTAGTGCTGACTTTTCAGGCTATCCATACAAATGTGTAGATTTTTATGGTGTACATTTAAGATCCTCATTGTTTTTCTTTATTTTTAAAAGTTTGAATTACCTTTAATTATACTTACTTTGAGTGATGTTATGTTTACTCAGTGTGCATTAAACCAATGAGTTTATGATTTTAAATTTATTGTGGATTTGTATTTTTATTACTTGGAAACAGAAGTAAAGATAATGGCATTCTCAAATCTTAAAATATAAAAATTATACTTATTTCTCTTAAAATATTGGGGCATTTTATTGCTATTGTTTTTTATCTACAACTATCAGATAAAAATATGATTGATTGTACAAATGAAGCTAGATTCAAAGGCTTTGAAACAAATTTAAACTAAATAATATATTGTGAGATTTCTTATTTATACATTTTTTTATCTTCTGAAAAACTACTCAATATCTTAACTTTTTCCCCTACGTCATATATAATTTTTTCAAAATATCCCAAAATGATGATCAATAGATCTGTTACAAATTACTATATGCTTTAGCAGCCACTACAACATAAGATGGTGGATTTATTAAGAATAACAAAGTGAGCTTTTTGTAAGTAGAACTACATTTGTTAATTTACAATGTAGCACAGTCTACTATAGTTTGCATAGAAGTAGGAATAGCTTGAATTGGAACATTCAAGTAAGTCTCCTGGGAATAGTTTCAGTAAAAATATTCTAATAAATTCCTTAAATTTCTACTCCAAATTTTCCACTGGAGTAGCTTTCAAAAGTGTTTATAATGGCTGGAAAAGAAGAAAAATAAAAAGGGGTGGGGAGGTAGTTTAGACGTAGAGCACTGGCCTAGCATGAACAAATCTCTTAATCCAACTACAAAAACAAAACCTCTTTAAAAGTGTTCCTGATACTGCCAATATTCTAAACAAGTTTTTATAGCAAGTATTTGACAAAATGTAATGTTTCTGTGCTCTTTCTCTCACCTCAAATATGCTCTTACTGTTGTGTTAAGGTTATATTTTCTTAGTTCCATCAAATGTTTTATACAAAGTTTTCTTTACTGTCAAATATAATTTTCATATATGTTCAATACCAAATGTGAATATATAAATATTTTCGATTCAGAAATGAAGTTCAAAAGAAGAAAATTGTTTGCCACTGTCTTCGAATTAAACATGAACTAAAAATAATAATGATAATATGATAATGAAAAGAGGGATGGGGTATAGAGCTGAAGGGAGAGACATGGGTAGGGTAAGGAAGGGGAATAAAAAAGAATCAAGATGTGCCAGGTACGTATAGAAAGGTAAATTTCATGTGCAACAAATAAACTTTGAAAAATTTTAAAAAGGAGCAGCCGTAGGTCCATATGGCAAAGAGACAGAGCATAGGGGACTTGTAGAATTAGCTGTGTTTCTTTCTGAAGCTTGCTCTGTTTATCCAATGTATGGGCATTTGTCTTACTGCATTGTCCTAAGCATCACAGAAAAAGTAGAGACTGGTAGAGAAGAAAAAATGATGAGTATGAGTCAGGTGAAATTAGGGAAGAAAATTAGCCTGTTAAGGAAACACCCTTTTACCTTCCCAGAAGGAACTGTGGAACATTTTTGTGTAATATCTTCTAATGCCTAAGAGGTTGCAGGGAAATATGTTCTTTATTAGTAAAACCAAACCAAACTTCAATCCTAAATATTTTTTGTTCCTCTTTGGTGACAAGAGTAGTTAGGGTGTGTTCAGGTAATGAGTCTAATCCTACAATCATCTATTAAAATCAGTCTCTTTGTCTTATACTTATGCTCCATTCGACACACAAAAATCTCATTTGGGCCCTACTTAAGGTCTTCCATAAAGAAGCTTTCTCCAGTGTGTGTTTACTTTTAAATTCTGTCCCTAACACTGTAGTTGGGGTCTAGAATGCTACTCAAAAGTCCTATATGTTAAAGACTTGGTCCCCAGCCTGTGGTACTACTGGGGTTTGGTGGAACCCTTAGTACATGAGGCATGGTAGGAAGCGTTTCATCACCAGGACGTGCCGTAGATGGGACCGTGGGAGGCCTCATCCCTTTCTCCTTTCCGCCTTGCCAACCATCACAAGGTTAACAGGCCTCCTCCTCCACATGCTCCTTCCCTAACCAAAGGCAACAGGGCCAAGGGTCCATGGACCGAAGCCCAAGTCCAAACCACGCCGTTCTTCCTTGTAAGGTGGTTTATTTTAGGTATTTGTTACAGTAATGAAAAAGAGGGCTAATACACTACACAAGCACAATATGGCAAGGAAAAAAATGAAGACATTTTTGGATCATCCTATGATAATTTGAACACACAGCGAATCTGATCATTGTGACCCAGTAACCAGTATAAACGACCCCTATCAAATGCATTCATCAGGCTTCAGAAAGTGACATCATCAACTAACATTCAAAGGAGGGAATACTGAATGTCGCTTGAGATCTAGGTACTCTGCAGGTATAGAGGAAAGCATGTTATAAACAAAAAGTAGTATTACATTTGATCATAGCCACTGCCAGTGAAATCACCAACTACCGCTAAAATACTCGCCCCAGTGCCACTGATGCAACTTTGGCTGTACACAGTACATTCGTTCATTCTCTCCACTACATGAAAAACTATGCACCTTTGCTAAAATATATGAACTAATTACTTGAAAATAGTTGAATATCTATACTGGTACATATTTTATTGGCCCTTAAAAATATCTACAAAACAACAGAAGAAGCCCTAACATTAAAGATAAAAGCATGTACTTTGAAAATAGTCTTCCGGAGCAGTGGCATATCTCTGTACACCCAGCTATTCAGAGGCAGAGTCAGGAGGAGCACAACTTCAAACCAGCCTTGCAACTTCCCTAGGCCTGGTCTCAGATGCATTATTCCACATAAGAAATGCAAACGTTATGCATGCTAATAAAAATGTTTAAAAAGAAAAAAGAAGTATAAAGGGCAGAAAATGTAGCATAGCTCCCCCTGAGGTCAATCCCCAGTGTCACAAAAAGACTTTAAAACGAGAAGAAATGAAGTGACACAAACTGGAATTTCTCTAGGGCAATCTCCATTGTTCCAGTTACTTTCATATTTCCAACTCTATGACTAATTCTATGATCCCCAAAATAATTCTTTAATATTATTAGTTCTCTTTCATTTTCTTGGCTCTAGGAGATTCAAGACAAATCTAGATATGGAAAAATGTTAGTTATTCCAGCCTTGTCCAAAGAGAAATGACAGCTGAGGTTTAGAAAACTGATACTCCCAAAAGAGGAGTGGAAGAGCAGATGCTCTAAAACTAGACATTAAAGGAACTATGCATTCAAAAAGTGGGAAAAAATGCAGTGAGAAAAAGTTCCAACCAGACAGTAAAGGACAACCCAAATCACCACCCCCAAAACCAGCCATTTCAAGGAGCAGGATATGGTCAACAATATTAAAATCTACTGAGATGTCATGAAGAATGAACATTGTTCAAAGGCATAGGACATGGTTTAAAAACTAAGAATTAATGATATCCTAGAATAGCATTTTAGCAAGAACATGCAGAATAAATTCTGGTCATAAGGATGTAAGACATGTGGGCATCATATATAGACCATTTTGAAATTATGATAGTAAAAGAAACAAAAATACTAGAGGAAGAACTAGCCTAAAAAACATTTAATTGTAAGATATTGTTCACATCCCTCCTCAATGTGTGAACATTTAGCTTTCCCTGGGTATATTAGCTATTTATTACTTTGAGCCTTTCTCATTTAATTGATATTGCAAATATCATTTTCTGTGTTACCTTTAAAATATGTAGTGGGACTTATTCATCTACACATAGCATAAAGTCCACAACAGCGAGTGGGGCACTGAAAAACAAAAGATCATTTGGGGCAAAAGTGGTGGCTATGTGATAGGGCAAGTGTTTAGCATGCATTCAGTCCCCAGCACCAAAAAAAGAAAGAGGCAAGGATTTAAGCTACTTTCATTCAAAAGCAACTCAACAACTATGGCTGTGATTTAGCAAATACCTAGCCAAAAAAAAAAGTTGAACATTTTTTGCAAACCAATTACATAATGCTTTATAAAATGTTATAAATTTAACTCAAGTTACACATATTTCAACTGAATTGCCATAATAGATTCAATATGTAATTTCAAAAACTGCACTACAAGTAAAGCCTAAAGGACATTAAAATTGTACTAAAAGGCATTGTGTACAACTTAGCTCCTGACATCCCATTACACTACATTTAGAAATCATATTAATAAGACATACACCTAAAATATTTCTAAGGATCCCTCCAGCATTGCTATTATTTAACACCGCAGTTTCTAATTTTTATTATGGGATGCTTAGTTCTAAAAGTAACTGAAATTTTAGTGACTGGCCATTTAATAATTTTTTAAAAATTCATAGATGTATTTGTATACTTTGATATACAAATTGCATAAGACAAAAACATATATTTTACTCTATATTTAATTGTAATAGATGAGTAGGCAGAACCACAGGTGGGTAGATAAATGAAGGCATTGAAAAAGGTAAAGTATCAGTTGTTACAGGAAAGGTAAATTACAGTCACCCATGACATTTGTTGCTAATTATAACAATCATCTTCCTAGACAACAGGAAGATAATGATATTCAATCAAGAGCACGTACTCACAATTTCCTCCCCGGGCTCCACAGCCCATCTGATCCAGATCCTGTGTCCTCCTCCAGGGGGATCAGATTATTCTTTCTGGAATTCACTCTAAATCATTCTTTAACCCCCTCCTCAGTCCATCAGCAAAAGATGTTGCCCTGGATTTGAGCAATCTTATTGTGGAAAAAAAAAAAAAAAAAAGATGAAGGGAGAATAGGAAAAACAGGGTGGGTCTATTTAAACTACAATACACATGAAGCATAAAAGCACAATATAGATACTAGAAAAGAATAAATTTACCATGCAATAGAAATACAATAAATTATATATATATATACACACACATATATATGATTTAATTTAGGCTGTGTTGAATGACTCTTAAGGCACAATAACTTATATAATGAGAGAATTTCTAACCTTTGTCTTTAGCCTTACACATATCTAAAGCCACCCAATACAATGCTGTTTTAAGTGAAAAAACCATAATCATTGAATCATTGAATACTAAACAAATAAATTTCTGATTAGCATTTTCCTTCATTTTCCAGCACCAATGTCATGTAGTTTTATATTCAAAATATATATTCTACATATATACATTATATACTATATATACACTATATACTATATATACACCTATACTCAAAATATGTACTCAATTTTATGTATTTTCTTAATGAAGGTGATTATGACCTTCACTGTTGTCAGGCAGATGCTGATATAAACAATACCATACATTGCATGATTCATGTGATGAAATGTGTTCAGTTAAAACTATTCTTGGACACACATGAAGATCTAGGCTTTGTGGGACACAACACCTACATATTTAGGGGTCTCACTTTAAAAGAACTAAAAAATTACAGTATTTATTTGAATTGGAAAGGGGAATAAGGGAAAAGGAAAAAATGAGAAAATGGAATTAAAGTGTTTGAAGGTGGGGAGGGGAGGAGGGGGTGAAGGGAGGGTGGGGACAAGGGGAAAACATGAGAACCAAGACCTGTCATGGAAAGGTACAAGATTCCAGTAATGAATGTAACTGTACTGTCTACCTAGAATGTACCAATAAATTCAATTAAAAAGAAAAGAAAACATAAATCCCAACAGATTTCAGTGTATAAATTCTGGCAAATACCACAAACATTCTATACTCCAGCAAAATAAGATTTTTGTTAATTATCTGTTTGACCCACTCTAATACACTTTTCTTACATGTTTTGGCTTCAGTCCCACTGATAACTTCATGATAAAAAGTTTATAATATCTTTATAGAGTCTAGATAAAAAATATAATCTCTCGTCTAGCATGGTTAATCAAAATTTACTTTTTTATTGATAGTTTAACAATGATTTACTTTTCACTGAATTATTCAGTATTTGTAATTTCATCAAAAGGTTTGTTGGCAGCTTTGGAATATTTACCAAGTCTTTGTACATGCTAGTGTAAATTTAGGCTGATTTTTCCATACATGAGGTCCTAGTTCCACATATGTGTATATTTTTAACTTTCTTTTCCCTCTATGATCTACCTCGGTCAGTGCCATAGGACATGTTCATATGCCCTGTTACTCCTTATCCAGATGCTACTGAGAGCATGGGACAGAGGGGTCATCTCAGAAGCCATTCCTAAACCAGCATGGCCACCATAGTTAACCAAAATGAGACTGTGAACTAAAATAAACCTATCCTAATGAACCTTAAATTAACAGTCCCTCACTCACTTTTTCTTTACATGATCCCCAAAATACTATTTGACATGGAGCAATTTGGGGGATGGTGAATAGACCAATTACATTACATTACATTGTATATTATATCCACGTGCATGCACATGTGCTGTAATATGTCAAACTATACACTTTAAATATGAGAGATTTATTGTATGCTAATTACGCTTCAATAAACTTTGATTCAAAAGTAATTTATCTGTGTGAAAGTTGAATGGAAAAATAGAAACAGTAATCTGAACAGGTAAGTTTTGATGTGAAGAATAATTAGATACAATTAGGAAAAATGGCAAAAATGTAAAGCAAGTGTTAATGCAAACTTAGGTTAGAGGACTGCTACTCAAAGAGGGAGAAACATGAAGGCGCAGCTCTCCTCCCCGAGACTGAACTGAGGCCTTGGAATGCTGTGCGTGCAGCCCACTGTGCGACAGAGAAGTTCCCTGGATGAGCCAGAGCCAGAGCTGACCCACAGATGTAGGGCAAGCAGGAAAATCAGACCAACAAACAGAATGACCCCTCCAAGTGACAGGTGAAATCAAGATAGTGGATGAGATGAGGAAAGGAATCTACTCTTTGCTGGGCCAGTGTATACAGTGCAGGATATATAGTTTCTATGCAGGAAGGCGGTGGGAGGAAATCCAGTGTGGAGACCGAGGAGAGGAGGTTAGGGTGTTGGGAGCCCTGATAACCAGCTCGGCGGAGCAAGGCCACGTAGTATTCTTTTTCTGACCAAGGAAACCGGGCCTGTCCTCACCATTTCTACACACCATTTTGCTAATACATAGTGTATTAGCACAAGAAAAAAAGAAAGAAAGGCATCCTGCTTGGGGGAAAAAGCTATCATTATTTATAAATGCTGTGATCATTTCTGTAGAAAATCCCATTAAATTTGCCCCCCACAAAACCACTAGACTTAGAAGTAGAGTTTACCAAGATCATCAGGTCCAAAATCAATACCTAAAACTTGTGTTTTTTAGACTAGCAATGAATAACCAGAAATTAAAAAGTTAAAAAGCGCAGCCATTTTACAAGAACCAAAATATGAAATATTTTAATATAAAGCTGGCACAATATATATAAGTGCATTCACTAAAACACATTAGGTGCTATACACACTTCAGTGCCCTAGTTTTTAGAAACAGCTTTACTAAAGTATACTCTTTGTATTCTTTACAAGTTTCACATATAAATATACAATTTACTAAATTTTAATATATGTACATACACATACAGCACCACCAAAAACCCAAGTTAATAACCACAGCTCAAAAGTACTTCTTTGTTTTCCTTTGCAGTTCCTATGTATATCAAAAAATTCAAACCTTTTCTTTCTGTTTGCTCTAGAGGTTCAGTGCAATCCCTGATAATCTCAGCAGGCTTTTGTCATAAAACTGATCAATTGATTCTCAGATTCAGATGAAAACTCAGAAGACTTAAAACAGCCAAAACTACTTTGGGGAGAATAATAAATTTGGAGTACTTGAAATAATTCTAGGGCTTATTACAAAGCTACAGCAACAAAGACAATGTGGTATTGGCATAAAGAGAGATAAATGTATCAATTAATATAGTGATTTCAGAAAAAACTCCATACATTTGTGGGCAATTAATTTTTGACAAAGTTTCAACAATGTGTCAACTAATGGTGCTGGAAAAATTGGATAGTCAAATGCAAAAACACAAACAAAAAATCTTTGATTCACCCTTTGTATCACACAACTTTGCAAAGGAAAATAAAGAAATTTGGGGGTTGTCTATGTGTACATACATATATTAAAATTTAGCAAATTGCATACTTGAAATGTGAAACTTATGTCAATTATACTTCAATGAAGCTGTTTTTTAAAACTAAGATATTCACGAATGCTTATCACCCAAGTGTCATTCCATAAATACACTTATATAGACAAGAGCAGATTAGATATATTTAGCAGATACTTGTATTCATACAACACAACAGCCGTTATCACCACTCTCTGGTTCTCATCAGAAATTTACACTAGCACTTTATGAGAGATGAAACGTACTTGTGGAAACGGTGTTTCAAATGTGAAAGCACTTGTCGCTGGAAATGAAGGAGAGATTTTGTGGGCTTGGAGCCACTTTTGATGTTGCTTAGTCTCATTTTTATGGGAGAATAAGTGAGTGGAGGGGCCACCAAAGAATCCGCATTAGTGCCTTAGCTGCCCACCCAGCTGGATAACCAGCCAGGACCTTGTCCTAGGGTTCACACTGTAAATTCCCTTAATTCGATCTGAGCTACAACAACATGTGAAAGGGTAGAAAACAATCGAACTATAAACTGAAAGGTATTGTACATAGTATTTAATCCAAATCCTTCTATTATTTACAAAGACACCAAGATCGAGACAGATTAAATGATTGTCCAAGTTTGGGAAATGGCAGAGCTACACCTATAGTTTCTTATGAGCAAAATTCCTTGCCTTTTTCTTATTATCCCAGCACCCACCCCTCTTGGAGTATTTCTCCCCCTAAACAGCCATTAATCCTTTCTGAAGATAAAAGCATCCTCTTCTTACATTTTACGTTAAGTACATTCTTGTTTAAGTATAATGGAAAATATCCTTGCAATTTTTTCTTTTGTCAAACCCATCTGCAGACTTCATTTTGACCTCATTGAAAATTAGCTATTTAATTTATATACAATCAGGACAATGTCCCCTGATTTTGTGCCTATCTTTTTATATCTCATTTTTCATTACCATGGTGAAGACAATAGGCTCTATCTTCCATCTAGAATAATTGTTTAAAGCTCTTTTTAAAACAACAGTACCAAGCTAAGAGTAGGTTCTATAACAATAGACATTTTACTGACAAGAGAAATATGCAAATCCAGGCACCTCTTAATTATATTACCACAATCCAGAAAGAATTAAATAAATTTTATATTTAAATATTCATTTTTTCTTTCCTATTTCAAAAGCATTTTATGCTCACAAAACTATGGAAAATAGTTTAATAACTTTAAAAAGATTAAAATCATCCATGATTTTTAAAACCAGAGGTAGTAATTATTAACATGTAACCTTTTTCAATTTTAAAGATAAACATAAGATATTAACTAATGAGCTCTAGACAGAAATATAAAGATATGTGTAAATTTTGTCTTTTTAAAGACATATTATCCTTTTCCTATAACTAAAAATTCTTTTTATGTCACTCCTGAGATATAAATTTTAAGCATTATTATTACTGCATTATTTAACCCTTCTTCCATTGTCGAATATGTATGTCGTCTTCAACCTTTTATGATAAATAATATGAAGACAATCACATGCATCTTAATCTTCATTAGCCTTTCTGATATTTTCATAGCATTTATGTCCTAGGCTTGGGTAACATTAAGTGTAAAAGTTTAAACTATGCCAATAATAGATATTCATATAAGATAATCCCCAAACTTAAATACTGTCTGCTTACTACATGTGAAAAGTAAGGATGGAATGCATATAAAATCTCTTTTTCCACGCAAAATCAGCTACCAGGAATAGCAGCTAATTTTAAACGTTTTCCTTTATTTCCCTTTATAGTAATAGTGGAATAATGTTTTCACACAAATTCCCAGTATCTGGGTGAATTTGAAACTGAAAAACTGTCATTGCTTAAAAGACTAGTTCCTAGAAGATCTATTTAAGATAAATTTTTAATAAAGGCATAGCACATGGTGTCACCATGGTGATAAAAGGAAGCTGGGGTTACCATTTGATGGAATATAGGTTGAATAAAAAATAGGCTGATGATACAGGAGAAGCGATTCAGCCAAGAAGGGATCAGAAGCAAAGGCAGAGAGGATTTCTCTGATGAAGAAAAGAATCGTAGAAGTATTAGTTTCCAATTAAATCATGGAAATACCATATTTATTTTATGTCACAGCTTGTGTCTACTTATCAGATCCTTATGCTAGCTAATCAAAGTTCATAGTACACACTGAGCAATCAGTGGGCGAATTTCAGAAACAAGAGAGACAAAAACCATCCTTGCCAAGAATGCTTCTTACAAGAGACAGCATGGCTTAGCTGTTACTGAACTCTGGATCTGCCTGGCAAAGGAATGGAGGTAGAGTCACCTTAAACTGCTGGCAACGCTCCTGACAGTCTCAAGGTATAATGAGACCACTACCTAAGACAGCACAAAAGAAGGCTTAAAAGAAAAAACTCATGATTCTTTCCCCCGCTTATGCCTGGAATTGAGAATCTGTATGTGTGTTCCTTGGACATACAGTAATTAGTTTAAGGAAAGCGTTCATTATCCTTTATCTCCTTCTTAGGAGAGAAGACAGAACAGTGGATGGAAAGCACAAAGATGCCCGGTGTTTCACTAGATGGAAATGTGTGATCAGGGCAATGATGGTTCATTTCTCTAACTCTTAGCTTCTGCATCTATTCAACGATGTTAGTGCCTCAAATAGTTGCTCTGAGATATATACCTAAGAGTACTTAGTATACAATAAAGGCCTCCTAAATTACAGTATTGTCTCTCATTATTTATGAATTAGCACAGGAAATACAGTACTTTTAACATAACTGAGCCAAAATGGGAACAAATCTAAAAGATTTCAGCAACTATGTGAGAGGAGAGATTGTTTGGTTTGTCAGTCCCCTTCCATTAATCTTACTGCAAATATATTTTGCTAGCAGATATAACAACTTGCAGACTAAGAAGTCTGCTGTAATTGTACGTCCAACCTTGGAACAGTGCACTCTTAGACTAAGCAATAAATGCATCCAGGCTGGGGGTTTTGCTCAGTGGTTCTGCCAGCTGCCTTGCAAGTGCAAGGTCCCGAGTTCAATTCCCAGGACCCAAAAAAGAAAAAAGAAATAAATGCATCCAGACTGCTGTTTATGATGAAGGACTAAACTAGCCCTTCTTATATACAATATGGATGGCCATTTGAATTCACCCAGGGATCTTGTTAAAACATAGATTCTTCTTCATTGTGTTTGGGATGGATCCTGAGGTAGATATTGCTCTGTCTCCTGGGTGATGCTGCTCAGAGCAGCTCTGAGGTGATGCCTCCTCCGCAGGTTAAAGGATTAAACCAATGGGGCAATTCATTCTTTGGCGATTCTGTAGAAAAGTCACAGCTGCAGAAAGATACTGCTAACATCTATCGGGTAGAGGCTGGCATGCTGCTAAACACCCTACAGTGAGTACATAGGACAGTCTCTGTCACATAGAACTGTCAGATAAAAAGCAATAATGTTCAAAATGATGTTTGGGTTGAAAATACCAAGAGTAAACAAATCTAGATGTCAGCATCTTCCTCATTTAAATAACTGGCAATGAAATATAAATGCTCTGTTATTTATACCCAGAAACAGAAGTAAAAGAAAGTAAAGGAAATGAAAGAAATTTATGGGGCTAGAAATACAATTTCAAATATGTATTTCATACCTAAGAGAATGAACCATCATGGAAACCATACAGTCAACATGGTTTATTCCAAGCAGATACAACCCTCAGGATTGAAGCTGGAGTTCTGGCAGGTAGGTGGTGGTGGTTTTGAGGCCATAGAGCCTGGGCACAATGGAGGAGGCAGAGGGGTTTGAACAGGGAAGGTTGGGCATGAGGTCCATAAAGCTGCCTGCCTGGGGGTAGACACAGATTGCCGCCTGAAGATATCAGGGACAGGATGCCAGCTAATAGGTGTGAGGCCATGTGCTCCAGAGACCAAGTCCAAACCCAAATTCCATGAAGATGGTTCCATAAGCCAGGTCACAAACAGTATACTGTTTCTAATTGCCCTTTTCTAAACCTGGTATTTGTCAAATCTGCTAACATTTGATGAATTACTGCTGACAAACTAAGGTTTGATTGATGAGATGAAATCCATCAACGTATTTATTGATAGATATTTCTCCCCCTGAATTTCCGGGTACCTCAAGGAGCTAATTTTTATGTTGCCTTGAAAATTCTACAGATATTTTCATTAGCAAAAATGTAATCCACACTAGCTCTATGCAGAATTTAATTGACCCACTTGGGCAATCATTCACGTAATATAATAATTTATGTTAGATCAAGAAAAGATGGACGGATTGAGATTGGGTTTTATGTGAGAAACATAAGTATAGAGAGGGTTTATCATTTCTGGATAGCATGGCCAAGGTTTGTTGTAAAGAAAAATTAGTCTTATAAACGCAAAACTATGAGTGGACTCTTAAGGGTCACGTCACCCTGAGGAGAAAGCTGATATATCAAGACTTTCGGGCTTTCAAATATGGCAATTTGAAAACTGAATAGCAAAGCTCCCTGTTTTGGTTTTCTTAGCATAAATATATGCACATTTTCTGTGCCTGATGTAGGGTGGGATCTGTGGGGGGAAAATGAACCAGTTTTCATATATTCTAGTGGGTGGTGGGCAACCTCAGCTCTCTACCTATTGGTGAAGCAGGACTTAGAAAAAGAAGGAAAAACAAGTTTCCTCAACCTAAGCAATTCACCCTCCCTGTGACTATTGTTCTTTATTCTATTACCAATGAAATTAGTAACTTTGTCCCTGTAAGTAAGGCTTCACCACTTCCTGTTTTCATAAGATCCCATTTTTACCTGACCAGGGCCACCAAAATATGCTAAGTTGCAAAACTATCACAGTTTGACTGACTGGTTTTGTTCTGCTTTTGTCCACAAGTTTCACACTTCGATAGACCAACCACCCTCAACAACATGTATAAAACTAGAGCCCTTCCTTTGTTCTGAACCATCCTTTGAACATGAGTCTGAAGAGTCAGTGAGCTCCTAAATAAATCCTCCTGTTTCACCCATTGGTCTCCCCAGGCTTTTAAATTCTGCAACATTGAAAGAAGCAAATTTTTGGGTTTTCACTTAAGATCGGAAAACCTTAATATGTCCTCAAACAGAAAGTAAAAAATTAATGGAATTCAGAAATCGGGAATCTAATGTCAGTCTCTTTGTGTATATTTTAAAACAGTTTGAAGATAATATAATCTTTGATAAGGTTAAGAAAATATGAAAATGTTATTTCCTTCATATTCTCTGAACTTTCTCCAATTTCCAAGTCAAGTTAATCAGCATTATTAAGCACATATTATGTTGCATAATAGGAGACTTAACTATAACCAATTCTAAGGATGGGAAAGGTTTAAATTCTTTTTCTTTAAATGTTTTTTATTGGTACATTTTAGGTATACAAATTACATTCATCATTGGGACCTTGTACCTTTACATGACAGATCTTGGTTCTTATTTTTTCCCCATTCCCCTGGCCTCCTTCCCCTCCCCCAAACTTTCCTATTTACGAAGACTTTGTTTCCATTTTTTTCAGTCTAAATTCTTTTTAAACGGCACAGAACAAAGGTTGAGGAGTCAATCATTTGTGAAGATTTTCTTTCTTTCTCTCTTCCTTTCCTTTCCTTTCTTTCTTTCTTTCTTTTTCTTTCTTTCTTTCTTTCTTTCTTTCTTTCTTTCTTTCTTTCTTTCTTTCTTTCTTTCATTCTTTCTTTCTTTCTACTGAGAGAAAGGGATTGAGTGAAAAGGCCTCAGGGCAGCTGTCTGCTCCACGCTTCCTTGCTTTACGTGATGGGAATACACAGCCTTATTTTAAAACGTTTTATGAGCTGGAGCTCACACTCATTGGTTAATAACAGATGTGGGCGGTCTCACAAATGTATGCAAACCTCACAGAGGAGGAGAAATCTCCACACTATTAAAAAGAAATGTCTTCTTTTTTTATTTCTCCATATAACCCTTTTTCAATCCTTGAAGACTTAGTTGGTCAGTTTCAGGTCCAACCAGAGTTTTCGGATTGTTAGGAACCCCTCAAAAGGCAAAAACACTTTTGAAAGCAGGAAAAGATTGTATCTGTCCCTCCCATAATTAAATTGAGAAGCTGAAATCAGTCAAAGATTATCTACAAATTATAAATGAATTCCTTAAATGGTCTTTGTTTTAGAATGCAGGTCTTTTAAAAGGAATAATTATAGTGAAAGCTGCAACCTCATCAAGTTTACATGCTGGGAGCAAAAAAAAATGGAGGTTTAGAGCTGTACGTCAACACAAACCCTTATTTCTGGTAGGGTACAATTTTCATGATATTTTTTAAGAATGCAAAATAAGGTTAGTTGGAACACACAATTCTAATCCCTTTCAGCGCTTATCACTCTTCAAACATTCAAGAGCCACCCTTAATACTATTACCTCTGGGACAACATTTGAGTAGGCCCCTGCAATCTAACAACAAGAGACCCAGGAGAAATACTATGGTTTAAAAGCCTGGTTAAAGATTAACACAAACAGTAATAAGAAGGTTCTTAGGAAAGAACCAGGACAGCTGCAGCTGCATCCTCGATACCTGCTGAGGGTTGCTAAGCAACGTGGGCCTACCACTGCCCCTAGGGTGTTTTACTTTACAATTAGGATTTCTGAAGGGAATGAGGGGGAAGGGGAGGGGTGATTCCTAGTGAAACTGATGTAGATCCATATATATCGATACGTGATGTTGTGTTATTTCTTTTTAATAGTGAAATGGTGTCACTCAGTCCTTTCAAAGGTAGAACACACAGAATAAAGCTGACTTTTTTTTTTTTTTT
>NW_022900922.1:20324578-20343349 GCF_012274545.1 Fukomys damarensis
TTTTTTTTTTTTTTTGTACGTAGCTGACAAAAATCTAGCAATAACATGGAGTTTTAAAAGTGACATTTTGACTCTAAGGGAGGAATTATTTGCAATTTGTTTTGAACAGAAGCTCAGTTCATGTCAGTGGTGAACCTCCAGACAATCATTAGTTTAAACTGCCTGCTATGTGTTTAAAAATTTCAGTCAATTTAGAGCTGATCTGAATTGCAAATGTGATGGTAATAAGCCATTAGGGAACTGCATATCTCTTTTTTGCACTTACAACCCTCTGCTTTAAGGAGCTCCAACTACACTGAAATATGAAAATATCATTTTAATCATGCGCACTGTCGACAAACACAGAAATACTGGAGATTCAGAAGTGGGAAAGTGGTGTTCAGAGGCTAAACACAGGCTCTGTGACAAGAGTGAAGGAACACATAGAACCTTTGTTGTAAATTATATACAGTCCTGAGATTTTCCAAAACACAAATACTCTGTCTCGTTTATAATGTAACATGATTATCCAAGCCCAACATCTGAATAAAATTTATCTTCCTTGGAGTTTGGAATTAGAGTTAGCCCAAACCCTTTATGAAGTCACTTGGGAAATCAGGGGAACCAGTTCTATAGTCAGAATTCAGCTTGCAATTCAAATAATGAGTTTTTAAGAATGTTTATCAACAAAAAGTCTTCTTTAAATCACCTACTTCAGTGTTCTGGGATACTCTGTTACAGTAATTGTGAAGCCATCAATGTCAAGAATTAGTTTATTTTCTCAAAGCATTTCAATTCAGATATACAGACACAGCAGAAAATACATAATGAATAATAATGTAAAACTTCACTCAGTCTTTGGATTTATTCATTGTCAACCGTAAGTTTAATGGAATAGAAGAGAGAAAACTTGAAAAAAATGAGGTGACCTCCCTATATTTTCAGTGGATAAGGTGCATATGTTTGATTCTAAGACACCAAGTTCTTAAGCCATTTGATTTAAGGCTGGGAAGAAGCAACAGAACAGCCAATGCCTAACCAAAGAGCCTAGTCAGCTCAATTAGCAGTTTTCTCTTAGCCTCTCTACTACACACTGTCTTCCCCCTTGGAATTCACTAGAGTTTGGTATTTGGCATTGTTTCCACCATATTAATAAGATCCCAGAAATTTCATTTTTACCACTTGCAGGAATCTTTGGGAAAGATGGAAACTGAAATGTAATGCATTCATGACATGTTTTCTCTCCACAAATTAAATATTTGCTAAGATAAAGTTAAATATAGCACAAATGGTAAATATAGCACAAAATGATAGAATTTGAGTCCCAGGGGAAATTCCTAGTTAGAATTTAACTCCAGGGGGCCTTAGTCATCCACAAGGTCAGGGCTCTGGCCAATCCCAATGTTTGTTTATTTCCTTGAGAATGATAGATAAGGGCATGAACTCTGTGATGTCTCCTATGTTGGTGAAAAGAGAACCTCCCAGTTGTCAGCTTTCAGGCCCCATAGGGAATGAAAACAGTAAAAAAAAAAAAAAAAGAATAAAAATGTAAAAAGAAAAAGTATTCAAACATATCCCTTCTTTTTCGCATTGCATAGATTCACTTATTTTTTTTAATTCCTCTTCAATTTATCCTTACAGTAGGAGAGGTTTCAGCTAGGTCTAAGCCAAATGTGAAGCAGAAATGAGGCGGACCATGCATATGAATGTGGGGTGAACCTGTGTAGGAAGAAGCTATACCTTTGCCTCGTGCATCTCCCTTTGCTACATTCATTTGCTCATTCAACAATTATTCACTGATTCTCTGTGCATGGAATTGTACTAGGCACTCCAGGAAAATAAGGATTAACTGAACAATGCATACTGCACACCAGAAATTGCATCACTGGGTACGGAAAGTGTAGGACCTAGGCCCCAAATGACCCACAGTGTGAAGACCTGTGGCCACAGAATCAGAAAGGTTCAATCCCCCGTTATTCTCTGACCTTGAAAGAGATATTGAGTGACTTGCAAGACCTCCTATGTCTCTGTTTCCTCATCTAAAAAATAAGAATTGCTCAGCAGACCATATATTTCCTTTGTCAGCTTCCTATCTTCTCTGTAAAGCTGTTTTCAATCTTCTCAACTCTCTTGAAACCTCTAACTTCCAATTCCTCCCCTCCCTTGCAAAGATGATATCAATTCCCACCCTGCAGAGAAAATGGAATCCATCAGCTGGAAACCCACTTGACTTCCTGCAGCCAGCCTACTCAGCTCACAGAATCCACACCCTTCCGACTCCCCCGTCCTTCCCACAGACCCCTGCTCCCACTCACTCTAAAAGATCAGGGATTAGCATCCTTCTCCTTCCCTCTCTCTCCTAGCATCCTCCCCTGTTGATTACTTCCCTGCTGCTGCAATGCCAAGTGCTTCTCTCTGCTTCCAAGGGCTCATGAGCAGGTAAAGTTGCTGGAGCTTCTACTCACTTACAAACAACAAAAACCTCCCTCAGTGATGCCCTGCACTCTCTGCTCTGTCCTCTGTGGTCACCACTAGTCACACATAGCCACTTTAAACTAGTTGAAGTGAAATCAAATTGAAAATTCAGTTTCTCAGTGGCACTACCATGTCTCAAATGTGGCTCCAAAGACAGGACAGGAAACACAGGACGAAGTTACTAACCCAGGAAATCTGGAACCAGCTCCTACAATGTTTATCGCTTGTTCATAGCTCATATTTACTGTGCAAGTATACTGTATACCGACCCTGCATATGCTGAGTAAGTATCTGTAGCATACTGCATTAGGCACTGATGTGTGAGTGTGGAGACCTGGAAGACAAGCTAGTATTTCACATTTAAGAAACACTGTGCCCTTGTTCCCTGCAGTGATTTTCAGTGAACACCTTTACCCTATAAAGTAGGTGATAGTTGTAAGGTGGGCCTTGCCCAGAGCCTGACAGTTAGGAAGCTGTGGAGCCTGGGCTGGAGCTCAAATCCTCTAAATGTGTGCAAACAAATCACAACACTCTCTAATTATCTAAACCCACTCCTCAGTATTTCTCCGTTCATAACCACCTTCAATAGAATCACATCAGCATTACATTGGAGGAGCAACGTTTTAAGAAAATATAAGGGCACATCTCTCCCTCAACACACAAAATAAAAGTAAATTAAACTGCAACTAAAGTCACAGTAACTAATTCAGATGCACAACAATCAAACCCGACTAAAGGATTGATGTGTCCCATTTGACCTAGCTCATAAAGCCAGGACTGTAACTTCTGAGCCTGGTTCCTGAAGCTCCCTGCTGCTTGTGTGGACATGGGTGTGGGCCCAGCAAGTCACAGGAAAGGCTGGTCTGGCACATCCAGTGCTGCAGCATTGCCAGTCCTCAGCTCCTGGATGAATCCACACTCAGAGAGGACAGAAATGGGCATTACAACTACTTTGCACTGCCCAGAGCTTCAAAACCATCATAAGATCATATTTTTAATGCCCAATCTGTGAGATCTCTGAGCCCAGTCTTGCCTAGGGCAGTGGGAAGGCTGGTCTTCTTCTATTTAGAGGCTTTACATCCTAACTGGAAGATTCCCAGGGTCAGTGACCATGATCTTCTTAGAGACTTTCTTTTTGCCCATGCCCAGAGATTAGGCGGAGGCACAAGGATGCCTCTCCAGCCCATTTCCAGGAACCATGGACTGCAGCACAACAGGCTGGCTGTCTTGGGCATCTCCAGATGTTCTGTAGAAACCTCCACAGCAATTTTTTTTGGCTTCACCAACATCTCAACTCCTGATAGTGGGCCCAGACTCAGATGTACATCCCCAAAACCAAAAGCTTCACTGTCTACAACAACAAGGATTATTGTTTTGTATTTTATTTTATGTTTTAGTAACATGTATCAATTGCATATTTTAATAGAGTTCAGAGTGATATTTCAATATATGTATGCAACATGCACTAATCAAAACCAACCTCCTTTAATCCATCTTGTCCCTGCCAAATTTTTTAATTAAATTAATATACAGAGCTATGTGTTAATGTGGCCAAAAGAAGTTTGCTTGTTTCTCTCATCCTGTGGGCACATTTTGGCCCCATTTTCACAATCCTTGACATTTTTCAGCCTTCTTCATTGCACAGACATAAGTCTATGGAAGAATTTCCTTTCCTCACTCGGCCTTAAAGCTGACTTCTATATTACCCTAGGATTCATCTTTTCTCACATGTGGGCAATGGGAATCTTAATCCGTAGTCCACCAAGATAACATCTACGTCATAAAATAATATAAAATTTGAATTTAAAAATATATTTATCCACCTTACACCCATTAGCACAGCTACTACCAAAATTTTTAAAAAGTGACAAGGAGGTGGAGAAATTGGAACCCTTATTCATATTTGGTAGGAATGTATAATAGTGCAATTAAGGAAAATGTAGTATAATAACTCTTCAAAAAAATTACATTGTAGACCTACCACATGATTCAACAATCCTAACTCTGGATATAGACCTAAAAAAAAAACTGAAACAGGATCTCATAATAGGGTCTCATATTCATACCAGCATTGTTCACAACAGCTCAGAAGTGGAAGCAACCCAGCAGTGAACTGGTGAATGAACTGGTCAAGCAAATGCACGATGGTTTATTTTTTACCCTAAAGAGGAAAGGAATTCTGACACATAATAACATGGGTGAACTCTGAGGATAGTATGCTGAATGAAATAAAGCCAGTCCCGAAGAACAATTACTACATGACTCCACCAATTTGAGGTGGCTCAAATAGCCAAGTTCAGAACGAAAGTGGAATAAGGGTTTCCAGGAGCTCAAGGGGAAGCATGAGGAGATGTTGCTTCAAACCAGAGTTTCAGTTTTACAAGGTAAAGAGTTCTGGAGACACTGATGACACAGTGTGGATGTATTTAAAGCCACTGAGTTGTACACTTAAAAATAGTTAATATTGTGAATTTTATATTTCATGTACTTCACCACAGTTGTGTGTGTGTGTGTGTGTGTGAGAGAGAGAGAGAGAGAGAGAGAGAGAGAGAGAGAAAGAGGGGGCAGTGAGAATATAGACATGTTGAGAGAGAGAGAGAGTGAGAGAGAGAGAGAGAGAGAGAGAGAGAGAGAGAGAAAGATGTCTTAATGAGTACCTAGAAGGATCTACATAAGCATTTCACATGAGGTATTTCACATCTTCACAGCAACCCCGAAAGAAAGTATTATTATCACCATTTTGCAGTTGTGGAAATTGAAGCTTTGAGTCAAATGATTTGTTCAAGTTTACACAAACAAGAAGCGGCATCCCCTGGATGTAAATCAAGTTCCTCCAGCGCTAGAGCTCATAATGTTCACAATTATTTTCTGTCATTTTGTAGCCTAGGCTATTTGATGCTACCCAGTGTTGCCTTGTCACACAGAGCAAAGACCTTTATTCATTCCAATTCTCTATGGTTGATTCATCTAGTAGCAGAGCATTTTAAATTAACATTTTCTGCCTCTACAAGAGCATAGTTTCTGTGGGTCATGATGATTCTGATTTATCTTTGAGTGTTCATAATTATTTATTGAGAATATGCTATATGTTAAGTTTGCTTTACCTGCATTGCATATTTACTTCAATACCTATGACATTCCCATATCATATCATCTTTAAGATATGAGATATATAGACATATCTATATCGTTATTTTATAAAGTTAAGTAACTTGGTCATCCCTTCAGTTGAAATCCAAAATATATTCTATTAAGTTATACACTTCACTATCGCCCAAATTTCAATGAACTTATAAAAAAATTTAGTTTCTCAATCTTTAACTTGGCTTTGGTTCAAGTGTCCTTTTAGAATATTAGCACAGTCTGGTTATCTTTTATTCAATACATATGTATTTAAAATCTCTTTCAAAGAAAACATTTTCTTCAGTTATCTGGCTGGTAGATTTAGAAGGCTGGATTAATGAACTTTTAGTTCTGACGTCTTCTAAATCTGTTATTCTGTTACACAAATACAATGAGATGAGAAAGCTCATAAGAAACACTGAGAAAGAGACTAAGAAGGATAATTCCAAGAGGCAATAAGCTTCCTTATAACTTTGATGTCTTACTATAACCTAATAGGTCTTGCCTTAGAAGCTCAGCCTCTTAATATTGCTTCTCACATAACATACGCTTGACAGCATTTATTATTAATGATCATCTATGAGTTGCGAAGGGTAAGTCATGTGAATGGAATCCAAAAGTCAAACAACAGTCTCTCAGAAGCAACTGAACCTCATCCAACTGCAGCATGATTTGGGGAATGAGCTAATGAGTAATGCTAGAGAAAATGCTTAGCTCAAGCTAGTGATTTAATCTCTAAAAAGTGCCACCAGAAATGTAAATGGAGATGGGAATTAATAGTCACAGAATTAAAAAGTGCACACTGTCAACCTCACAACAGTCCTCTGTATGTGTAACCCTGAACTTTAAATCAGATGGATTCTGAAGGTTTGGAAGCAGATATACTTCTTCATCTAATGTTTCCTGGCTTCTCACTATTGGCAAACCCCTTCAGGTTTTTGTAGGGTCAAATGTGTTGAACTCCTGTCAAACTTTCCAGGGCGGGTAAAAGTCAATAATTTTCATCTTAATCCAGAGGCCACAGTGTTTTCAAGTTGGAAATCTACTCCATATGCTCATGACATTATTTCACAGAATCCTACAAGGTTTCTGTGAAGCTTCCAAACCTCCTTGCCGTTAGGATTGGCTTGTCTAAATCATTAAAATTATACCTAAGAATACCATTCATTAAAAACAGTGACGGTTCATGACAGTCTAGTACATGCCAGGCATTTTTATGTGTATGGTTTCCATCTAACTCTTCCAACCAGCCAGAAAATCAGATGGCTCCAATCCCTTTTCCAGACCCCAGGGGCAGATAGGCAACGATTTCCTCAAATGTGTCCAGATGGCTGTGACCTCTACAGAGTGTCACACTATGTCTACCTGATCCTTTGTCCCCTTGCATTGCTTCTATACCTAGATTCACTTTAGATTTAGGAAATGTTAGGTATTGTGTTCAAATGGAATATGCACATATTTACACAGAAATGAAACACAACACCAGGTTTTCTGTTCCTTGACCATTTCCCTGGGGGATGACATCTCCTTCATGACAAATCCTCTGTCTATGTGTATTTCAGACCAGCATCTTGCCACTCTGGAAAAAGAAGTAAGCAGCTTTGAATTTTTTCTTTCTTTCTTTCCTTTTATTTATTTATTTTTATTTATTTATTTATTTATATTTTTTGGGTACCAGGGATCAAACTCAAGACCTTGTGCTAGCAAGGAAGGTAGCAGTACCACTGAGCTAAATCCCGGCAGCCCCAGCTTTGAATTTTTAAAAACTCATTGCTTGTGTCTCCTTTCTTCACACTGCCTTTGCAAATATTCCCAATGCCACCACCCATTTAGTCCCTTCTAGAACGTAAATTCTGAAATGATTTTTCTGTGGCATGGAAAAGTGTTAGCTTTGGTAACATTTAGAAAATTTGAAATTAAAATGGAAAGATGATGCTACATGATTGAAAAGGCAAGAGAAGATTGCCGGAGTCCAAGGACTTAGCCTGACTAACCGTCCACCACCACAGCTGTGTTCTCACTAAATTTTTTCTGTTATCTGTTATCTTAAGTAAGTGGAAATTTGACTCATCCTCAGAAGATGCTAATAAAGTCCACTTTAAAACTCAATATTATAAAATACAATATCACCAGTGAGTCTCAAGTGGGAAATAATAAAAATTAAAAGGCTAAAGAAACTTCCTTAAAAATTCTGATGCGTCTCCTTTGTGCCAAGTGCAGTCTGGTGTTTTTATCCAGTATCTTAGCCTCAGCACAACCCAAAGAAGTGGGCTGACTCTGATCTGATAACGGGGGTCCTTGAAGCCTTTTAATAAGGTCATATAACTTGTCCAAGCTCCCACAAAAAGGAAATGGATGACCAAGAATTAAAATTAATCTCTAATATCAAAACCGATTCCTTTTTCATTTTTATAACCTGTTGCCTTGAATTTTAAAATACATGTGGAAATGGTCACAAAACTGTTTCCATCCCCTAATACCTATTATGGGGAAACTCTTACAGAGTAATTCAGACCCCTAACCTAGTGAACATATTTTTAATGAGGACAATGACCAAAGCATACTTAGGTAGTCATTTAAACAGGTGAGGTGATCGTTCCATTTCTCCCCTGTTTAAACAAGGTTTCCACTCATTTAAGAAATATAACATGGCAGGTTGCATGTTGGGAAGAGATAAGACCTGCCTCAGAGCCAGTGCTAAGGCAGGTGAAGGCAGAGGCCCAGGATGTGAGGGGAAAGACAGGGATGTGAACTGCAATTTATCTCAAACAAGCATATGCCTTGAGGTCTTTTCACTGAAAGCATTAAAACCCAAGGAACAAAGAAAAAAACACAGTCTTTGCCTTATTTTCTTCATCAACATGAAGTGATTTATCTCACTTAC
Source organism: Fukomys damarensis (assembly GCF_012274545.1). Taxonomy (NCBI): domain Eukaryota; kingdom Metazoa; phylum Chordata; class Mammalia; order Rodentia; family Bathyergidae; genus Fukomys; species Fukomys damarensis. The sequence goes on from NW_022900922.1 coordinate 20,333,040, forward strand.
CTTATGTTTTATACCATAAATAGAAAGTGATAATAAAATAACTATGCAAACAGTTCCAAATAAGTTAATAAATATTATCTATAGAACTGCTGCAATGCCATTAACAATAAAATGAATAACTTCATACAGCTCATTTGAATCGGTTGTCATTTAAGTAAAATATACTGACATAAGAATTTTGCATTTTTCCTTTAGTGAGGAAGAAACAGCCTTTAACAAAACAGAAGGACGGAAACAAAACTGACCACATTTTAAAAACAGGGCCAGGAATTGGTAGCCACAAAATCTCAGGCTCCTGCTCCTGGAACCATCCTCTCCTCTGTCTTGTAAGACCCAAGTCTACTGTCTCTTGCTTATTGCCTTTTCCTAAAGACACAACTGGTCTGAGGACATAGTTAGCATGAGGTGTTGTGCTTCCAAATCCTTGATTCTCCCATTTATTAAGAATATGCTACTTCTCTGGAAGCTTTCAGGTTCCTAGGCATCTAAATCCCTAAGCAAGGCTCCCATGCCTACTCCATCCAGCTTTGCTGGCTCTACCCACATACTTGAAAGGTCTGGAGGCAGCTGGTCTCCCCAGCACAAAGACTCAAGCCACAGTGAGTCATCACTCTTCCCTTGGCCACCTCATGCCAGGAAGATTTCATTGCTCATTTTACTAAGCAGTTATCGTCTGCCACATGGCCTTGGCTGCCTCTTAGTTATTTCCTCTGTTCAACTGGGATTTGGTCACCCACTTGCCACGATAACTTGGGCAGATAGCTTGGGCTGTCCCCACTCCTGTCCAGGAGAGTTATAATATAATCAACATTACTTTAATGCCTTATAGCTAACGGTACTAAAGGCTATCACCTGGAAGCTCCTATTATGTACATAGCATTCTGCTTCCAATCTTCTTAGGGAACAGTCAATGTTATGGGCTGAATAATTGTTTCTTCCAAAATTCATATGTTAAACTACTAGTCCCCAGTGCCCAGGAGAGTGACAATATTTGGAGATGCGGTCTTTGCAGAAGTAAGGTCATGAAAGTGGGTCCTGATTGAGTATGACCAGTGTCCTTAGAAGAGGAGAAATGAACAAGGTGCATAAAGAGGGAGGAACAAAACCAGATGCAAAAAGATTACAGCCTTCTTTAAGCCAGGGTAAGAGACCAGGAGAAACCAGGCCCTCTGAGACCATGATCTTATACTCCCACTCTCCAGAATTGTGAAAAATAAATGTGTGTTCTCTAAGCCACTTAGTCTGTAGCACTGTGTTATGATAGCCCTAGCAAACTACAGTAATAGTATTTTGGTTTGAACTCTATGCATGGTCAGTTGCATTTTGAAGTTCCAAAGTATTTATGATATATCTAACTGTGTTACTTTAGCTATCAAGTCTCACATTGGTCTTTGGATTACCAGGGCTACCACAGCAAAATACTAAAGTGGCTTACACAACAGAAATTTATTTTCTCACAATTCTAGAGTCTGGAAGTCCAAGATCCAGGTGTTGGTACGTTGCATTCTTCCTAAGAGCTCCCTTGGCTTGCAGATGGCCACCTTCTCAGAGTGTCCTCATAGGTCTTTTCTCTGTGCAAGCTCAATCCTACTGTCTCTTCCTATTCCTAAAACACTAATCATATTGGATTAGGGCTCAGGCATATTATTTCATTTTACCTTCATTAACTTTATAAGGGCCCTACCTCTGTATATATATCCACATTGGGAGTTCTGACTTCAACACTTAAATTTTGAGGGGTCACAGTTCAATCTATAACAGCCTTCATATATATTCAATCTTTTCTATTTTTCATTGCATCAACTAAAAGTGTTCTTGTCTAGGCATCAAAGTTCTGGTCTGGAGGCCCAAATCGAACACCTCTTCTGAGTTCAATAGGTTGATCACGAACTCTGATGATGAGTTTTTCTCTGAAAGAAGAATCCAAATGCTTAATTCATCAGGCCCTGTGGAAACTGAGTTAGGCTGTTGGCAACAATGTTTTATGAACTGTGTTGGTAACATGTTATCATCGGTATCCTCGTTATCATCAGGAGAGATCTCACTGTTTACCAGCACCAAGACCACTTCTATCTGCAAAGTCACCCTCCATACAAACACAGGTCCAGTCTAGTCTTTCCCAAGTTCATTGAAGAGCAATTCCCCCCAATAAATCAATATTGCCACAAGAATTCTCATGTTACTCTCTGAAAACATGGAATCCAACCTAGTAGGCTCACATAGGCAGATATTGGTATTTTGACTTGAACTACATCCTATACATTTTTTTCTTTGTCATAATTTCTAAATTAATACCCAGTCATACTAGGTATTTAGTCATACTAGGTTTTCTGGTTGATCGCTAGGAATAGCTAAAATCAAACTATCTACAGAAGCAATTTAGTTTGAAAAACCTAGGGACCAAGAATGTAGCTGCAAAATTCAGAAGCTGTGCAATGGAAAAGCTGTTCATCTCTCTTAACAGCTGATAGAAGTCACAGTTAGTTGAGAGCAGTGATTGGTATTGAATGTGAGGGAGGACTGCCAAAATGATAGGATCAAGTGTGTCACTTGGAAACTGCATACACACCCAGTGAGAAGGCGAAGAATATTGTCATTGAATACTGTCATATGCTTTGTGGATAGATTGTGTCATCCTAGTGACAGCACATCATGCAGAAAGGGTCTCTGAGGAAGTGAGAGGACAGGTCTTTATCTCTTCACTCCTCCTGAGATTACAGATGCAAGTTTCAATTAAAGACAATGAAAGAATAAGAGCGTCTTGCAGTACTAGGAGCGACAAGAAATTTCTAACTTATTTCACATTACTACGTTTCATATCATCATTATAGAAAAAAAGGAATGTTATTCCAAGATCCACAGAGCTACAGACATTTACAGTAAAATCCTTCTCAGCCTTCCTCTCATAGCTTTATCATTATAATCATATAAAGTAGCATAGAAAAGCACTTTGTAAGCAGCAATGCTGTATATATTTTTCTAGTACTAAATGATTATTATTAATAATGTCAATAAAACTACATTTGCCACAGGTACACACAAAGTGTTTCAGGGATATTAGTCAGGATTCATTTAGTGACAGGCAGTGGAATCCTTATCAGCCTAACCCTCAATCACTGGGTAGGTGGAGCTCCAATAGCATCTGGTAGAGGACTAATAGCTAAAACATCAGTGGTAATTTGGAAAGTACACCAATAGAAAGGAATGTAGTACCTAGTACAATGTATCAGGAATATGAGAAATGCTGGGACTTCAAAACTAAGAGGACAATGCTATCTAATGGCTATTGCTAAGTGATACTGATATTCTAAAATTTATTTATTTTCAAATTTTAAAACATCAAAATCACTTAGATATTGATAAGACAGATTGCTGGGCTCCAGTGTAATGTTTCTGATTAAGGGAGTCTAAAGTAAAGCCAAAGAACTGACATTTTTAACATGCTCCAGTGAGATGCTTATCTTGCTCACTTTGGGAACTCCCTTTGGAAACCTACCCTTCAACAAAAAATTAGTGACAAAAGAGCTGCAGGTGACTGACAGCCAGTGAAAACCAAGTGTGAAAGCCAGAGGGCTTCTGTGGCCTGTCCCAAGAGACTCCACTTCCTGAAACATGAGGAAAGAAAAAAAAAAACTGGGATCAGACACAGACTTTTTAAGTAGAGTGGTCAAACTTCTGAGAAAGGAAAGTATTCAACTGTCATGGTTTTGATAAAAATGTCCCCTAAAAGTCTCATGTGCTCCAAGGTGGAATTTTCAGAAGGTGATTATATCGCATGGGATTTATCCATGTGGAATCCATTGGTGTATCGATCCATTAATGAGACCATAATTTGATGGAATTACTGGGAGGAGAAGAAAACATAGGAAGCAGGACCAAGGTAAAGATGATAAGTCATGAAAGGATGATCTTGGGGACTATATTTTGTCCCCGGGCCCTTCTACCTTGATTCTTTCCCTCTCTCTGATTCTGGGCCACCATGAGGTGGGCACCTTTCCTCCACTACACCCTTCTGACATGATGTTTCTGCCTTACCACATGCCCAAAAGCAATGGAGCTAGCTGACCAGAGACCAGTGTTGGTGAACCTTTTACAGTTTTCAGTGACACAATCAGCCCACTGTGGCATCCGTGCTGTAGTCCACGGGGTCAGGTTGAGACAAGGAAGCCTTTCTATTGGGGATGGGGCAACCTAAACAAAGATACATCAAAATGTGGAGTCTTGGTGTATTTTGAAACTATGAAGCTTGCAGAAGTGTCCTGCACTTCTTTATTAACAGCTAGAATTCCTCACTTGACTAAAGAAAAGCAGAGGCCTCCCCATTGCAAGGATAACAAGTGCCCTTGTCACAGTAAGATCCATGGATACAGTAAAAGAAAAAATACAATAAACAATATGTCAAATCCCATCTCAAAGCCTGTTGCTGAAGCATTTGTCCTGGGATAGGGGACCTCCCGCTGGGGCTGAGGCCTCCAAGCCCCATAGCACAAAGAGTCTTCCTTTCATAACTTCTGTCCTTCTCACCTGTCAGCTTGGTTTTCTTTGGGCAATGGTGCCCTTTCTCAACCTCTGTGTGGACAATACTGTACACCGATCAGACAAGAGGCCAAGAGGTATCTTTTCTGATCCAATTGGAAAACATTCAGAAAAAAATCCTCATTGGTCTGGCTTGCGTTGTGTGTTCATGTCTTGGACTGAAAACTGTTCCCAGAGCCATCAAGGACATGATAACAGCATCTTAGGTCAAGTCCTCACTTTTGTGGCCAGGGAGCCAATGACTATTAGCCAAAGACAGGAAGAAGGCATGAATTGTATGGGAATGCCAGTAAGCACTTTTGAATGTGACTAACACCGATTCATACCAGAACCTTTCCACATGCCCTCAATTATTTTGAAGTTTAAGAAAGAAGAGGAGAGAAAAATCAAAAAGAAAAGCATGACTACCACTTCTACCATAATTTTTTATATCTGATGGGGTATAAAAATAAAAATCAGCAATTAATCTTGGTTGCCACAGAAACTTAAACTAGCTTAATTAAAACAAAAAATTGCATTGGACGCTCATGTAATTGGAAGAAGCAGAATGGAAGGAGCGACATAGAGCCTCAAACACACCAATCCCTTCTCTCTCCTCACCTTTCACTTCAGCCTCTCCTAGTGTTGTGCTGTGCTCTCTGATCAGCTTTCCCTGGTAGCAGGAAACAAAAGAATGTGAAGCCACCTGCTTCCTGTTTCCTAGCTACATTGCAAGTGAGGAAATGCCTTTTTTCTTTCTTTCACCAGTCTGGACAATTATAGGAAAAAATTCTGATGGTTGTTTGGTCACATGCCTGATTCTGGAACCAATCATTTATGATCAGGAAAAAGATCTCCCATTATTGGAACAGCTTGATTTCATACTCTTTAGGAAAAGGAAAATGAATTATTTATGTGGCTGGGGAGCCAGAAGCATTTTCCAAGTAAAAGAATTGTCTCTACTAGTAAAACCAGAGGACTGAGCAGAGAAAACATGGATTGCATCTGAAAGAAAGAAAGAATGACAGGGTTTGCTTTCTACAGGAGATGGGGAAAGTCACATGCACAAACCTGAAAAGTTCATATCATACTACAAAACAAAAAAAGAAAGAAAGTCTAAAATTTCTTTCACCTTTGTAAATATATCCATCTTTTAAAGTTATAGAAAATAAATAAATGAATGGATAAATAAACAAACTGACGTAGTCAGATATAGGATCTAAAAGGATCCTTACAAACCACAATTAATATCATTATTATCTAGGTGAAGCGGTGGATGCCTTACAGAGAAGTGACTCATTCAAAGCCACTATTTGGTAACAATTACCATGATTTCTAATCTGGAACTCTTCCCAATCTGCTAACACAACAGCCAACATTCTAAACAATTATTAATCATATTTCATGGTTTTCAGAGATATTGCAATTTAGAATAATTTTCTTGGCTCATACAGCTTTTTAATGGGAAGCCAAAAAATTTTAAAATATGAGTGGGGAGTAGCAACCAACATAAGATTTTTTTTTAAATTCACATTCAAGAGCCCAGGTTTTATATCTAACACAGTATACACTGACTTTGAATGGTAATTTAATTACTTCAAGTATAATCTTTCTCAAATAAAATAAAATAAATAAAGTATAATCTGTCTCAAAACAACTTGCTTTTAAATTTTATCTGTTTCCCATGCCTCCAGAGCTGTGGAGAAAGAAGATTGATGCCCATATCTATGTTCAGGCAAGTAAATAAAAAGAAATTTAGCATAAATGTAACACCAGAAAAGGTTTACCTGACTCAAGTCTCTGTAGGAAAAAATGAAACAAATTCACCTGAGTTAAATTCTGATGCTTTTAGAATTATTAATTCTGAGTGTAATTGGGTTCTCTTTATCTCTCCAGGTATTCAACTGTCCTAAGGGGGAAAAGTCTTAAAAAGAATTACTACAATGTTTCAGGGACTCACTTAACAGCTTTTATGGCAAAAGTTGTGTTCTCATACTTGAATTGACTGAAAAAGAAAAACTAAGTCAAATAGTGCCATGTGCTCTTTACAAGTGAATTTTTCCCATAATTATGTATTGGCTTTGGAGTTGGAATGTTGGTAGTGATGTATTTGCAACTTATTATGTGTAGATATTATTTAAAGCCATGGGATCAAAAGAGACTTCCTAGGGAGTTGGGGCAGATAAAAGAAGGTAAAAGTCATGAAAATGCTGCCTTGTGTCATGCCAACATGACACGAAGTCTAGAAGATGAGAGGCAAAAGAACTTGAGAAGCAAATGATATTGGGATAGAAGGAACCAAGACAATGATGAATCCCAGTGATGAAAATATCTCAACTTGTTTAAAATGGATGGCTACGTCAAATAATGGAGTAGGATGAAAATTTGATATTTAGATTTGGCTATGTAGAAGTTGGAGAAGATCCAAACAAGTGATGCATACCTATAACTTTAATTTGAGAGAGTTAGGGGGAAATGCAAGGAGACGGTATGCAGACTAGCCATTATGTAACTTTGACAATAAAGGAGGCCAGAGAAATGGGGGTTGACTGCAGGGATGTCTTTGCTTACTTGAGGTACTTCTGGTTTTCTTTCTAAGACAGGAGATAGCAGATTTTTTTTTTTATGCTGATGGCATGATCCACTAAAGAGGGGAAATTATACTGCAGGGAAAAGAAAGATAACTGAAAAATGAATAACCTCAAGGAGTCATAGAAAACAAGATTCAGTGCACAAATTATGGATTTGTTCTTAGACAGGAGCAAGGACAGCTCCTCTGTAGTTCAGGAGACAGAGGCTATATGGGTAAGAATACCAGTAAGGGGCTAAATTTGGTAGTGAAAGTACGTGCAAGTGGTTTTCTGCTTGTTCATATTTTCTCAATAACCCAAAAAAATCATCATCTGAGAATAAAATAGGAGACAAAGTGAGGAAAAAAAGAAATGAAATGATCATTTAAGAGTGTGAAAGACTTTGGGAGAGTATAACAGGAATAACTACATAATAATTAGAATCCACTCAGTTAGTTTTCTGTTATTCTCCAGTTATACCCATTTGCCAGTTCACAGATATGAGTATGTTTCCAAAAAGTTGGGTTTAACATAGATTGGAGTTCTCGCAACAAAAGAGAGGGCAAAGTAGTTGTGGCTGTGTGCAGAGAAGTGGTTAAAATGATAAACCAGTCAATCTAAATGTGTAAGGAAGGAAATTAAGATATGTGTATCAAGGAGTAACAAAAGCTGTGGGATCACAGAATTTTTGGAGCTGAGATACTAGCAGACAAAAATATAAGGGGTAGTATTTGCCAAAAGGGATAATTAAAATTTGGTTTCCTCAAGAGATGCAGTTATTAATGGCAGCCAATAGGTAACTATGGGAATGGACATCTGAGGTAAGGTAAGAGACCAGATCACTAGAGAAGAGGAGGAGGAATTGAGAGTACATAGTACTGGATCAAGTCCATGCATATATTAATTAGGAGCAATACTGTTGTCCTGCAGGAGCAACCTCAGTGTTTCAGTGGTGACACACAGATCCAGGCAAAGTGGGAGCTCAGCAACCATCTCCACTGAATGTCTTAGGGAGTCAGTTTGGGGCTTTGTATCTTAACATGTGGCATCTATAGTCCCTGTAAAAAAAGGAAGCAAGAGAATGGAAATGGCACATGATCTCTTAAATGCTTCTGCTCAGAAATGACACTCATCATTTCTACTTGCCACATCACTGGCTAGGACCGCTTCTCCAGCTCCACCCTAGCACAAAGCATAGGGCAATGCACTGAATATTAGTGAGCACTTCTGCAACCACCATGTTGACATTCCCTCGTTAAGAATGGTGAGGGGGAGGTAGCGGAATAAATGGGATTCACCGAGAAGGTGGTACCAGATCCGCAAAAGCACTAAAGGTACAAGGGACTTCATGGCATGAGCAGTCGGGCATGGAGGGCCCATCTGCTAGACGTCACCCCACTGCTCTACTTACTTCTGTGCATGTGACATAAGATGTCTCAATTCAGAAGGAAATAGTCAATCATCTAGATCTTTCCTAAGGCAATATATTTTAAACTATACAGGAATAGGCTGCTGATGAATCTGATTAATATAGAGTTAACTATATTTCTTATGTGAACTACTAGGTTTTAAAGAATGAAAATAAGGGAACAATAAAATTTTACTGAGCATGATTTATTCTCTCCTTTATGATTTAGATGACACCTTTTGCTCCTAGAATGACTCAGGGACATGCCTATGAACATCAGTCATAATTGAACTGCAGATGTGCGAGGCAATAATTCACGTGGCCTCTTTGCACTCTGTGAACTCAAATTGGGCAGAAGAAGAGTAATGACAGCAGGGAATGGAAGGGTGTAGAGATGGGGAAACTCCCCAAGCGGTAGGACTTGATCTCAAGGGTGAAACCAGCAGTTGACATGATACAAGTCCAAGGAGTCAAGGGACCTTGAGTTTCAATCAGAGTTGACACTTACATCCAGGAGGTAATATTCAGGTGCTGGGAACACAAGACCACAAACTGTATCACTTATCATGCAGGAAGACCATATGTCTCCAATCCAGTAGGTTAATTGCTTAGAAGCAGATGTGGAGTTTCAAATATTGAGGTTTCTCCATAAGTCATAGTTTATTAACATGAGGTTTATAAACTGGGGTTTTCAAAGAACCGAACGAGCTGCAAATCATTGTGAGGTCCAGGACAAGGGTCAGGATAGAACAAAATTGAAAGGCAAAGCAGGAAACCAGAGAGATAAGCACAGGGAGAAGGTAGGAGGAAAGGCCGATATGTGACAAATATCCCAGATAACAGGTCTAAGTGAGCATACCGATTCCAGAGCAGTCACCCAGAGATATGATAGGGCTACTATTAAGGGAAGAAGAGAGAAAGAGAAAGGAGGGGGAGAAGGAGGAAAATGCCTTGAGTATGTTTGCCAAGGGCTTGGCCAAGAGATTATCTTCTGTGGGAGGGAAGGACAGGTTAGAGGAGGCAGAAACTGCCAGGAAAAAATGAAAGGTAGAGAAAATTGTGGCTTACTCTTCTGCAATGCCAGATGGGAGTCCTCCAGATGCTGCAATACTACACACCACTCCATCTTGGGAAATATCTCAAGGTCTGTACTTATGCAGCCCTATTTGGACACTGGGCCAATATTCAAACGGAATAACGAAAGAAGATTGTCATTGTAATGGAACTAAATTCACAGAAAAGAGTCCAAGAATATTTTTAGTTTAAGGATTCATTTAAATTCTTATTGTCTTAAGGGTGTTTTACTCTCCTTAATCCTATTCTTTACCCCTGCCACCATGGACCTAAAGCTCCACTGTCTCCACAGTGGAAAACTAGATAAAGCTGAACCTGAACCAAAGGACAGAAGCCAAAGGAAAGCAGATCCCTGTGTGGAAAGTGGTGCGAGGAAAGAGGAACATCTAAGAGACGTGAAAGACTTCACAATTCCTAGGGAAACTATGAGAAAGTGAAAGTGGTAGTGGGGGCAAAGGAAGGATGAGAGGAAGAGGAAAGGGGGAAAAGATACTCTCTAAGGAAGGCTCTCAGGACATCATTAGGAAACCATGTAGAAAGCCCCAGGAATCAGTTACAAAGCCCACTCACCTGGGAGCAAGCTGGGTTCCCGAATAAAATGGAAAGGTACCCATGATTCCACCCAAGACAGAAAAATGATCATGGTAGAAAGCCTAGCAATGTATGGGCCGGGGATTTAACTCAATGGTGCTGCTGCCTGCCTCACATGCTTGATCCCCAGTACAAAAGAAAGAAAGGGAGGG
>NW_022900922.1:20343691-20407104 GCF_012274545.1 Fukomys damarensis
GAGGGGACGGGAGGGAGAAAGGTGGAGGGAGAGCGGGGAGGGAGAGGGAAAATAAAGCCTGGCAATGCAAAGAAAATACAACATTGCCAAAGACAATTGGATGGACTGTTAGGAATGTCAGATTGGATTTTATCCAGGGTCCCATCAGTATGGATCAGTTACTGATCCATAAAAGGAACCAGGACTATTGATGCATTAAATGTATTTTTATTTATTAAAGTGAAAAAAAGACATGATTTATGTCAAATCATTAAGCTCAATATGCAAATCTTCTTGGTTATTTATAAAACTAGTAAATGTTGTATAAAATAAAGCAGTTTCTGAAAAGAACTTGGATTAGTGTTTGATCAACTCAACTAAGGCAAAATAAATTCCCCTACAACAAGCAGTATGATTTTTAAAAACTTAATTAAATTCCCTTAAAATTATCAAACTGCATTTATAAAGTGCCCTACTTCATATGCCTGATTGAGTAAATTTATGATCTTACCAAGCAAAATTTTGCCAAGTTAGGAACAAATCATTAAAGTTTAAATAAATTAAAATTACAAATGTAGCGAATTTAAAATTCTCCTAAGCATTCCAGCACTGATTACAAATTTATCGGTATGCATTTCTACAACAACAAAAAAATTGCATAAATTGATTGCGTTAATTAAAATGAAAATTGGAATCAAAAGCCTGGTTTTGCAGATTCTGTTTTGAACCTTCTTATTCAAAGCAAAGTCAACAGTGTTGGCATCCCCTGAGGCTTATCAGAAACGTTAAATCTCTAACTCCACCCAGAAGCACTAAATCAGAATTTTGAGCCCTACCTGAAGAAAGGGTAATAAGAGACGTTTCTTCGGTTTCTGAGCTGGAGTAGATCCCAAGTTCGCGCGGTCTACCCCAGCGAAGGCGAGCCTTTGAGAGCTTTCAATGATTAAAAACAGCCCGATGCGATCCACCTGCAGTAGGTCCGCCGCTGGATCCATTCTGCCTTCTCTTCTTTCCTTTCCAATAGAATGCGGCAATCCAGAAAGTAAATTATACCATCGGCTTCATTTGCAGTCTTCCAACCCTAAGCATGCTATAGTTCCTGTAGTTATATAGTTTAATTTCATAAAATACTCCATAAGTAAAGCCTTAGCAGGTGTGGGGCGTTGTGCCGGCCTCTTAGGGATCTTAGGGCTTTAAGAACAAAAGCCAAGAGCAAGCCTGTTGTGATGGGGGAATACAGGTGCATCTGACTGAGATATGGGCTAAAGGGCAGCAACCAATCAGCAGCAAGGAGAGCTGAGTAACAATGTCAGATTGGCTACTTGCAAACCTCCCTCAAAAAACGGGGGCACGGAGTATATTTGTAGTTTCTGCAAAATTGCAGGGGCTTCCACGAACAATTAGAAGATTCTATGGAAAATCCGCCAACAACTAAGGCCACAGATTTCTCATTAGATGAAAGTTACCGATTGAATCGGCTGAATGGACTTTAAACTCCAGGAAGGAGTTTTACTACAATGTAGACACCAAATTCTCTAAGAAGTGTGAGGTGCAATACTGCCGGCTGATACAGCCACTAAGCTTGAGTTGAAAATGAAGAATGATTAAGACGCAAAAAATAAAAAGAGGAAGAGAAAAGCGCACTGTAAGTGCAACATAGATACCTGCAGCTGTGAGCAAGGTTGGCTCATCCCGAGCCTAGCTGAGTGTCATTCTCACCTGGAAAGAGGACCCGGCTCAGGTGGGGGTAAAACACTGACATAGGGATATTGCTGTCCAGGCCTTGGGGCCGCGCTGTCATGGAAAAGTGATACTGGAAAGCAACACTGTACCTCCATCAAACATAGAAACATATAACAAGGACCTATGCTAAATATGTGACTAGCTAACCAAACATGTCAGTTCATATTCATTTCAAATATGGCTGCTCCTGAATGTAAAAGTTTTCAAGGCCCAGAGACGAAACCAGTGGCTGCAAGAAGTAAACTCCTATAATCTGTACCAGTTGGATTATCTCCAAAGCCTGTTGCTGATAATCAGGGTCATATTTTCTCAAGAGGGATAATTAATGGTAAAAACTAAGTGCTGTTGTTGAAGGAAGAAAGGAATCAGGTGAAAGAGAGAGTGAAGGCACTAGTACATTCTTGAGCTAGAAAAGGTTTCCTCAGTTGCAGACTATTTTTAAATAGCTAATTTATCATTAGCATTATACTGTGGTGGACTATGCCATATAACAATAATTTTTGTTTTACTTAAAAATTTTCCACTAGTAAAGACTCTAATTCTCAGGCCATTTGTGTGCTACACCACTGGACTGAAAACTTAAGCAATTGCTCTGCTCAGCAGAGAAATATTGCTTCCTATTAATTTATGGCTTAGGAAATATTTTGGAGACAAAACTGAAAAATTAATTTAGATTGGTCCCAGAGGAGTTGCTTCTAATGGTTCGGTTAATTTAGTTTGGAAGGAAACGTGTTAAAGTTGATGAAAATGGCAAAGACCTACTAGCCCGTATCTAATCTAGATGTTTTTGGAAACAGAGCTCATCTTTATAATTAGAGTTGTTAGAACCCACTTTAACTTTATTAGCAATAATTAACATTTCTATAGTACTTCAGTTTACAAGGCACTTTCTCATAATCCATTAAATTTTGAAACCATCATAATCAAATGCTATTCAGTATTAGTGCCCTGTTGCTGGTACAACATATGACAACATTCTTAGTGGGTTGAAATAATGCATTTATTTATTTTATTACATTTCCAGAAGTTCAAAACAGGTGTCACTGGGCTAAATCCAAGGCAGATGTTAATCTATTGCTTATTCAAATCCATCATGAGATTTTAGTCCAAAAGAAAAGTTCTATGAGAAATTCTAAAGGAATTTCTTTTTTTTTTTTTTTTTGGTACAGGGAATTGAACTCGGGTCCTTACGCTTGCAAGGCTGGCCACCGAACCACTGACCTAAATCCCTGGCCCATCTATAAGGAATTTCTATCAGGACATGTTCAGCAATTTTTCTAGACCATTCAAAACTTTCCTTCAGTAATTATTGTTAATATTCACTATTTAATTCACTAAGAGTAGGATAAATAAAAACTAAATAGCAGCAATTTTCATAAAGTAATATATTCTCAGTTTCAGTTTTCACTTAAAATATGAAAAAAGATCTGAGCTCCCATTATAAAAACTGCTTAAATTTTTAGTATTTCCACATATTAAAATATAATGTCTTAAATCAGCAAGAGGGCAAATAAAATCTTCCATAGCACACAACCTAAAACATACCAAAAAATCAAAGAATTGCCCCTCTGGAACTTGGAGAATAAAAGGAATCATTAGAAAATGCAGAAACCTCTAGTTCCTGCCATTCCATCAGAAGCAGTCCTGTCTCTTGACTTGGGAAGACTCATCCCTTTTACAGCATCAGGAAACTGGAGACGATGTTAGCTCCTAAAATGTCACACCTTTCACAGTATCTCCTGGTTTTCTTTGTGTGTGTGTGTGTGTGTGTGTGTGTGTGTGTGTGTGTGTGTGGTGTGCTGGGGATCAAACTCAGGTCCTTGTGCTTGCAAGGCAGGCAGCGGAACCACTGAGCTAAATCCAGGGCCCCTATCTCCTGCTTCTAAAGAGCAAAGATAGCACTGATATTTGGAGCGCATCTAAATAAAAATCATAAACAATAATATTAATAATAAGGTCCACCTATGAATGTGCACATGTAAGAAATGTTTAAAGACAAAGAAGAATAAATAATAGATTGAAATTATCCTCCCCAAATAAGAGTAATGTGATGATAAAATGCTTGTATACAGTAGGTCAAAATTTAATGAAGATTATACTTTGTCATGAATGAATGCTAAAGGTTTAAGACATTTTCTAAAAGAACTAAAAGAGATTATTTTCTAAACTAGTAGAAGGTCAAAAAGATGGTAAACTATTTTCTAATTAAAGGTAAAAACTAATGTTAGAAAAAACAAAGAGAAGAAATACGGTAATAGAAAATGAAAAATTACAGAGCAGAAGATGGATGAAATGTAGCAGCAATCACAATAAATATAAAGGATAAAACTTGTTCATTGAAAGACAGAGATTTTCACACTAGATTTTAAAAACACCATTCTATTTCAAGAAATCACACGAAAAAATTGAAAAGAAAAAATAGAAAAGATTACTAGGAAGTTCTAACCACATAAATCTTGCATAGTAATATAATAGCAGACATTTAAAGTTGAATAGTACAGTATTTAACCAGGTATGCTGACATATACCTGTAATTCCAGCTACTCAAGAGGCAGCAGCAGAAAGATTATAAATTTGAAGCCAGCCTGAACAACTTAGCCAGACACTATTTCAAAATAACATTTTAAAAGATCTGGGGACATAGTTCAATGTGAGAGCACTGATCCACCATGCACAAACCCCTCAATTAAATCCCTGTGCCCACTTCCAACATACACATGCACTGCACATGCATACACACACACACACACACACACACACACACACAAACACACACACATACTGAATAGCACACAGCACTGAAATACTGTTTCCTTGAATTAAGGTGCCACAGTGCTATACATTTTTAAAATTTGTTAACAATAAATAAGTGTTAAATTGCTAATGCAGCTAAGGAGGTATTAAACCTAACCCAGACACTTTGAGCAATAAATTAATATTACTGGCTAATAGGAAATATTCTAACTGCTTCCTTTTGCTAGAAAAATAATCACTATGGACACTTTCACAATCTGAGCCTCTTTTCTGGAGAAATTATGAATAAACATGCATTGATATGGCACTTTCTCCTACCATTTGTAAAACAGATAGAAAAAATTAAAATTAATAAATATATTTTAAAATGGCAGAAGAATGACCCCTGTCAAATAGTCCTTTGTTCTACATATGCCAGTTTGAACCTTCTCCAACCCAGTACCACCTCCACTGCTGAGCTAACTGCTGCTGAGATTTATTTGTGTTTGTTTTGTCCTGAATCAGTGTTCTATTTGAGAGGGGCAAATCTCCAAGCACATTAATCATTAGGATAAATGAATCACATTGTTGAGGGCCTGGACAAGTCTTCAATTCTTCAACCAGATAGATCCATTTAAAAGTTCCTCACCCCAGTGGCTCCAAGTGTGTGGTCCCCTAACTGAGAGCTTCAGCATCACCTGAGAACTTGCTAGAAATGCACTTTTTATGGGCCCCATCCCAGATCTGCTGACTCAGACTCTGGGGGTGTGACCAGCAAGCCGTGTTTTCCTATGACTTCTGAGTGAATCTGATTATTTAAGGATCCTGGTTCTCTTCACAAGTTCAAGATTGGCTTTCAAAATCCAGCAACAAAATACACAGAAAGGCAGGATCAAACAGCAGAAAGCAATACAGAATTTTCTGGGCTTTATTTCCCTTATGCAAATACCTGCAAGACTGAGATAAATGTTGCACTAGAATCTCTAAAAGTGCTGGGAAACACAGATAATAACTTCCTTTTTCTTAACACGATTACCTATTTTCAACAGGCATTCTTAATCAGTATAATCATGTTAGAATGTCTCCATCCTGACCTACTTGTTATATAGAACAAGAAAAATAAATAGGCTTTTTAAACAGCACATTCTTCTAACATATGATCACTAGACAGAGTCCTCCTGAATGGTAAGAGAGGAATTTAGCATTCATTTCCAACTTTAGGGTTTTTAAGTAAAAAAGATCTTTTAATCATTCCATGAGTAAAAGAAAAGCTGAGCTGACATTTTAAAATAAAACTGAAGTTAATATATTTGCTGTGTGTGTACTATTTGAAAGAGATGCCAAGAAGTTGGTTTGTTTAGAGTTCAGTTCAGCTTTGGGATTTAACAAATATGACTGTCAAACATAAACCTTAAGTTAAACCTAAACAATTAAAGTGCTACATGTGTGCATAAATTTGCCAAAGCAAGCTAGAGAAACCCATCACTCACCTTTAATCCTTTTCTAATCTTTGGGATGAAAGAGGAGACTTCAGGCCAGGGTTTCACCAAAGTATTAGGGACTGACAGTGATTCCTCAGTAAAGATGCTAGAAGTGATTCTCCAGCAACATATAGGAAATTCATTAATACAATGGATTCAGACCACAGAAAAAAGCAGGAGCCAAACTTCCTGAAATAGTAAGTACTCTCCCCCATCTTGAGAAATATCTGTCAAACAGAAACTATCAATTCTTGCAAATTTAGCATAAAAGTTGATATATAATTATTGTTGTCAGTCCACAGTTGAAAGAATTTGGCAATCAGTAACCAAGCTGATGAATGTCTATAATCTGTGGCATATAGAAATTGTTGAATCAATGATTTATTGTTTTGGTTGGAAAATATAAAATTTAGAAAGTATTTCTACTCTTTGGAGGAAGACTCATTGGATCATTTTCTGTGCTTTTAGCTTCATAAAACTACAAAAACAAAGTGGAAAAAAAACTTAGGAGAATTATATTAAAGGCCCCTTAAATACTTTTCCAGTCATTTAAGATATCCTATATTATAATAAATTACTTCAAGAGATCACCATTCCTGCACCATCCAAATACAGAGTAGCAGAAATAATTCATGAACTTTCTGGTTTACATGAAAAAGAAAAATTAAAAATAAAATATAGTGCATGATAACAGTGATCTATGACTTTGGGCAAGTTTCTTACATATTCTACCCTTTAATGTCATCTTCTATACATTGGACGAGAAATAGTTACATATCAGGATGTTGTTAGGTTTCAATGAGATAAGGCTTATCACCCATGCCTGGAACATAGTAAGTGTCTAATAAAAATAAAACATACATGTAACAACCATGTTGACAAAAACTCTAGTAATGAACAGCATAATAATTGCTATACAATTAACTGCTCTACAATAAAGAAAGTTGTGTGACATGCCTCTTACTTTAATCGGGACAATGGCTTCTATTTAGTTGCCTTGCCAGCAATGAGATCACACGGGCATTTCAGAACATTTGCAACTCCCTCCGGCATATTGGTCAGATTTCCCAGATACAGTTGGCCTGGGTTTTTTGGTGGATCATAATGTTGCCCCCTGTCCTGGTGCAGTTTCTGTTGCTGTAACAGAGTACCCAGGCCCAGGTAATTTACCCATAAAAGAAGCAAGGAGCTCATGGTTCTGGAGGTTGGATTTACAAGCTGATGTAGCTGCATGGTACAAGGGCCTTATCAGCTGCATCACGACAGGACAGAAAAGTGGAAGGCCATGCAGGTGAATACAAAAGGGAAAAAAGCACAAAGGCGGCCTCGTGTCCTTCTTAGCTTCTTGTTTGTGGAACAAAATACCCAGCATCCACAATTTAAAGAAGGAAAAGTTTATTGTTGCTCTCATTCTGTAAAGGTTTCAGCCCATGGTCAGCTGACTCCATGGCAAAGAGAAGACAGCACCATTGAAAATTCGGTTAATTTTTTCATCTACAACTAGAATGAGAATATGAAGACTTGCTTCAGCTACAAAATTTAAACTTGATCAAAAAGGGAACTAAGACAACAGAAAAGAATTTCTTTTGTTACTGCAGTAGAGCTAACTCAGTATATTTACTGAGAAATAAATCTTGAAGATGAAATAGTCATACACACACACACACACACACACACACACACATAATTAGCTTTAACAGCATATAAAAATGCACAGATTTGAAAATCACTTCAGCCATACACAGGCCTGAGCAGAGTTAAAAGCATATTGATAATTAATTGAAATAAGTCAAACACACAACTTTAAATATCACATGGTTTCTCATCTATGAGAAACCCAAGTATAAACAAAGAACAAAACAAAAGACAGATAATAAATAGGAAGTAAGAGATAGATCGTTCTCAAAGAGGAAGGTAGTCAAGAAAGAGAGGGAAGGAGAGGGAAGAAGGAAAAGGAGAGGAGAAAAAGAATTCAGATGTGTTTTGTCCATGTGGCAACTCCACACAGGAATGTAAACATGATATATTGCAATCATACGCCAAAAAAAGGAAGGCATCAGAGATGGCGGAAAGGGGAGGGAGGGAATGGAAAGGGGAAGAAAAAAATGAATGAAGATGTGCAATGTACCTGCATCAAATCCCTACAAGGAACGGAAACATGATGCAGTACAAACATGTACTAATAGAAAGTTTTTAAACCCAGTATAAAAAGCATATTAATATAAGAACTGCATTTGTCCATACTGTCTGACATTTAAATGCACTGAATGAGTGATATTTTTTCAGAAAACAAATTGTATGTAAGGAAGCATAAAAAAATAAAAGGAAGAAAAGGACTAAAGATGTTGGGACAGTGAGAAGGGTACAGGAAGGGGAATAAGGGAAAGGGAAAAAATACGAGAAAATGTAAAAATGGAATTAAAGTCTTTGTAGGTAGGGAGGGGAAGAGGGGATGAAGGGAGGGTGGGGACAAGGGGAAAAATGAGAACCAAGACCTGTCATGGAAAGGTACAATATCCCAGTAATGAATGTAACTTTACTGTCTAACTAGAATGTACCAATAAATTCAATTTTAAAAAAACTACTAAAAGTAAAATCCTACTAAACTAAATTTCCACTGGCCTTAATAAACAGAAGGCTACTAAAATGTTTCCTTATAACAGCATTTTAATTAAGTTTTCTTGTTTTACCCCAGCCTGATAATCTTTGTCTTGTCTTGGAGAATTTAATCCATTTACATTTAATTACTTGTACATCTGGTTAAATCTACCATTTTGCCATTCATTTTTCTTTATATGCTACATTATAGGCACACCTTGGAGCTATTGTAGGTTTGGTTCCAGACCACTAAAATTCAATAAAAACTGCAATAAAGTGACTTGTGAATTTTTTGGCTTCTCAGTGCATACAGAATTTATGTTTACACTATACTGTAGTCCATTATGTCAGAAATAACATTGTGTCTTTAAAAAGCAGCATAAATGCCTTAATTTAAGAATACTTTACTGCTAAAAAATGCTAACAATCACCTGAGCTAATGGCATTAATAGATTTGTTTCAGGGTTGCCACACACCTTCAACTTGAAAAAAAAATTAATAAAATAATATCTGTGAAGCACAGTAAAGTGGAATGTAATAAAACAAGAAAATGGGTATACCGTACTTACTCTTTTTGCCTTCTTTAGGGTTAATCAGTAACTTTTAATAATGTTATTTTCTTCTTTGTAAATATTTTCCTCTTTCTGCCTCTCTGCTTCCTCTTGGAATCAACATTTTTTTATATGAAGCATTCAAGATGCTTATAGTCAATTCGTGATGGTGAAGCATTCTCCGTGTGCAAGTTTGTTGAGGTCTCAACCCCTAAGGTCTGTCCTGGGGCCCTCTCTATAGTGAAGGACAAAGAACTTCAATTTTGGTCTCCTGGGCCTGACATATCTACCAAAATTCTGCACAGCTCGTTAACCTTTCAGCTGCCATTTGCAAATTAGCATGACCATTTTACAGGAAAGGCAGAGCAAAAATGGCGTTGGCCTCCTTCTGGTTCTCCCACCTCTAGCATCTTGGGTTAAATGCTAACCCCCAAGAGATGAGAAAACCCCAGTTCCTCTATTTTTAAATCAGGGAGAGAGCCAGAACCTAAAAGGATCCCTTTATTATGTTATAGTTTGGGTGTGAATAGCACTAGGTGAAAACAGAGGAACAAAGGGGAAATTAAGGTTTGCTACTGATGGATTTCTAAAGAAGTCCTAGTGCAAAGTTTTAACCAGAAACAGGATAACTGCCTGTCACTATTCACCGAGGGTCATTTCAGTTGATGCCTCCATAATAATAAGTGGCTAGTTTGGAAATTCATCCAGGTCTCAAATACTGTTTAAGCTGCATAGGAAAATAGAAGAGGGCATAAAAGACTGAACATATTTTAGGAACAGAAAGGCCTCCTGGCACAGCAGAGCAATGAAAAAAGACACCTCCCTCGGCCCAGTCAGGCCGTGAATACAGCAGTGTGGAGCCTCATATAAAAGCAACAAGTACAACAAGGTCTGCAGCTCCCAGAGGAGCTGAGAAGGAGAAACACTGGAAGAAACTCCTGTACCCAACTGAAAGCCACCGAAAGGCAAAGGAACAGCTAAAGAAGATTCGGAAAGTAATTATAATTCTCTACATAAAAGATGATGTGGACATGAATAAAGGCACGGGGAATAAAGAAAGGGAGAAGAGAGGCACAAAAAACACACAGGACATAAAATCAAACCAACGAGTGACTGATTCTGAGGAGAAATGGAGATGAGAATGATCCCACGCTCTCCGTCTGCCTCCAAGGACTTTTGAACAAACATTTCTAAGAAATCTTACGCAAAATTTTATTAAATGCATGTTCTCTGCTGTGAGCAACGCACCCTACTCTTGTTACATGAAAGAGAAAAGCCCAAGGGAGATGGAGAAAAGAGGGTCAGAAAACAAAAGGAAAAAACACTCTGTCCTTGTTTCTGACACAGTAGCACAGCGGCATGAATATTTCAGGACATCTGTTATTACAGAACACATAGGCATAGGTCCTTTTCTTGGAGAGACAGAGAGTGGAGGAGCTTCAGCTCTCGTAAGGAAGGATCACAGATTAGACGGTTGAAACAACAACTCTCCTTCCTCCCAGTTCTGAAAGCTGGGACGCCCAAGCTCAAGAGGCAGCTGCCCAACGCGTGTCCTGGGAAGGAAGGTCCTGCACCTCCTCTTCGCTTCGTCCCACAGTGGAGGGAGGGGTGAGGACTCCCTCTCTCTCCCTCTCCCCCCCCACTCCCTTCCTCTCTCTCCTACTCTCTCTCCCTCCCTCTCTCCTTTCTTCTTCTTTTCTCCTTCTCTTTAAACTCTTCCTCCTTCTCCCCTTCAACCTCCTCCTGCTTTTCTTCTTTCCTAGCCCTATTCCCTAGGGCCCCACTCCCATAAACTCCTTGCCTCATTACCTTAATCACCTACTAAATACCCTACCTCCAGAGACAGTCACACGGGGCCTTAGAGTTTCAGTGTACAAACTTCTGGGGAGGGTACACAATCCAGTCCGGAGCGGACACACAGTACAGTTCTTTTAGGGCCTTTTCAGTATTATTCCAGTTTGAGGCCAAACTGCTGAGGGGTGCTGCTGTTCCAAAGATCCAGAAAACAGGAATTGAACAAAGCCTCTTCACAACATTCTAAACAGGCAACTGAAAGACAGGGTTCATGCTTCGGTGGCTAAGAAGGTGGAAAAAGAGACGCAGCAAGAAAGAAAATTAAAAACTTAAGTCAATATAATCATACTAGCAGCAGGGAATCGCATCATTGCCTGCCGCCTGCCGTCATTAATGGAACACTTGCCTGTCAGGGGTGAGATCCGAGCAGTTGTCCTTGGTGACATCCCCTGAGTGTGGGCATCAGATGTGGCCCTGGTGATGCACCTGGTACCACCCAGCCCCAGGTCCCCATGCAGCGAGGCCCCTGGGTGCTGCACTGTTTCTCTGATTCGTTTCTTCCTGCACCTGGAAATATTCATTTCAAACAATTTTATTAAAGCATATTATAGATATGATAAAGTTCACACCTTCTACTTGTACAACTCATTGAATTTTAGATAGCTGAAGAACTGTGAAACCATCATCCATCTATTTTTAGAACAGTTCAGCCACCCTTTAAAAGGCACTTCTGCCATTTATAGTCACGCCCCACTCTTCTCCCTGCCCTAGTTAACCACTACCCTACTTTCTGTTTCTAAAGATATTCACTTTCCAAGTAACTCAGAAAATGCCTCTCATCTATTTCCCTACTAGAGTAATGAAATGGCAGGATCTTTTCCACATCTATGTATATATGCATATATTGAACATGCATCCTAACACCAGTTCTGCATGTGGACACTAACAGAAAGAAACCAATGGATTGAGCCACTGTTTTGAGTTTTCATTTCACTAAGACCCCCCGCACAAAACACTGCTGATTCAAACTCAGGAGGTGGGTACCCTGCAGATCTCCCAGTTACAAGGCCAATCCAGCAATTCCGTTTATAAGGAGAAATGAGATACCAGTTTGTTAGACCTCTTCAGTTGGGCAAACTAAAAATCAGCACACAGCAAGAACAAGAGAGTAACTTGCCGAGGAGCACGGCTTCTGCACATGTGACTTCTTCTCTGCTCTTCCCTCTGAGGGAAACTGCAGCCCTGTCTTCCAGTTTCACAGTCATGAAACCATGTGTGTCTGTAAGTTCTGGACATTTCCACTCGTTTGACTGGCTATGTTTCAGTGCCTGGTTATCTGTGTAGTTTTTTTACGGTGGTGGATTTTTCTAAGCCCTATTCAGGTTTTTTATACTGTTATCCAAAACTGAATACTTATTGAAAATTAACCATGCATTAGATAATAAGAAAAGGGAGGCAATCAGTAGTTACAGCTGCCACCTTCCAAAGTCTAAGGAAAGACAACTGAACCAGTACACTTAGTTTTATTTTATGGAATGGGCAGAAATACACGAGAATATTTGAGAGAAAGATGTCTGTTCTGAAAGAACATTCAATATTAGAATTGTTATGACTGATTTTTAATTGAGATATAAGTACATCTTGAAATTCTAAGGAGCGTTGAAAATGAAATTTTATATTTCTCAAACTCAGACATAGAGTTTAAAACTTCATCACTGAATTTTTATTTATTATGCTAAATAAGGGATAACATAAGAATTGAAAACTTTCAAAGAGTTTCAGAGCCAGGGACTTAGCTCAGAGGTACCACTGCCTGCCTCTAAAGTGCAAGGATCCAAGTTCAATCCCCATTACCAAAAAAAAAAAGTTACAGTAGGAATGCCATGAAAGCCCAAATGAGAGCTTACTTCCTGATAACCAAGGAGGACTTCAAGGAGCAGGTGGCAACAGAGACAGGCAAGAGCAGACCACACATCTGCAAACCTAGGGTCTGTTGGGGGAGCAAATGAGATGCAGGAGAGTCAGCTCAAGTCACCCAGAATTACACGGGAAAAGCAGCTGGGATAATGATCATCTCCATTTAATCCATGGGAAGACAGAGGACCATGGACTATTTGACCCGGAAATGAAACTCAGGACTTTTGAAACTAAAATCTGGTGATCTCTTAGTGATCCTTTCACACTACCACACTGCCTCTCTGAAACGAGGGGCTGATGGTAGTTGAAAGCCTAAAAGAATACACTCATGACCTCTTAACTGTGTTATATTACACAAAGCAAGAGGAAGACCTGTTGATCTATGTTTACCTTTGAGAAAGCAGAAGACTGAACAATGGAAATGTTAAAAAAAAAATTTGCTTTTGACTAAAATTAATGCATTAATGTGGAACTTGATTTTTGTTTTTGGTTTGGTTTGGTTTGCTGATCAGAAGCCCTAATGGGCAGAAGAACTATGTTCTTTAAAATATGAGCAATGGTCCGCTAAGAAAGGTGGCTCAGTAAATTAAATGTCTCAGTGGTGTGTACAAGAGAAAGAAAATAACAGAAAGTGTCCATGATGGCTAAAATATGTGGCAGGAGAAAGCTCATCACGAGCTTCCCGTCTCTAAACTTCAGTGGCTCTTACCTTCTTCCCACCAAGTGGCCATGCAACACTCTGCCACACACATAGTAGCTGTTCAGGAGATTTTGGATTTAATTGAAGCTAATTAAGCTTCACCACTCTACTCTGCACATTATTGAGTGCCTCTTAAAATGCCATCAAAACTACCTGTCTCCAGATTCTTAGCCTTAAAGGTCTCACGGTGCTTTGCTCACAAATCCTTAAAACTGGAATCTGAAGGAAAAAGATGAAATGTAATATACTGTCCTGTTAATGAGTTCTCATTACCAAAAAAGGACATATTCATATTCTCTCTCTCTCTCTCTCTCCCCCCCACCCCCCATCAAACCTAAAGCAATCCATTTTCATGAGAGAGGTCAAATGTTCCCATGCTTTCTACCTCCACATTTAAAGCCATCATTTAAAATGCCTAAGTAATTTCTATTAAACCAAACTGTTAAAAATAAAAAGTGCCATATAATATAAATACTGCTCCTTTGGGAACAGAGATTCCATTATAGATTTTCTATAAATGGATGTGGGCACTTTCTAACATGTACCTAAAACTGCAGAGCCACAGCTCCTGCTGAGCTGAGCTTTATATCAGATGTATAAACTGAATCAAACAATCCAGGCTGATTCTCTCAGGAGTCAGGATGAAATCAAAGTGGGGGGAAGGATTTATCCGGTTTCATTTCATTTGATTCCTCAAAATCAAGAATGAGCTCCTTGAAGATTGGGGCACGTCACAGCTGTGCAGGGACTTGGAATGGTAGGAACCATGCAAATATGTAATAAATAAGCAAGTAAGCCTGGCGGCAGCTCAAAAATATAAAATGCCAAGGTGGTCAGATTTGAGGAAAATGCTAGGTTAAGAATGTTTACTTGTGAAAGAATATCCCATTTAACCTTTTGACTGGTCCTGTCTTGGGGATGTACTGATCCTAATTCAATCCCCAGCAGCCTAAATTCCCTAGATTCCCAGGGCCCAAATTTTATTTTTGCCTTATAGCCTAGACTGTCCCAATATGTATATATTTTATCTGAAATAAAACTGCAATATGTCTTGAGAATTAACACATTTCATTATAATAATTTTAGTTTATTTTTGCAATACTGGGACCTTTGCACTGAGCTACATCTCCAGATATTTTCTTTTCATTTTTTTTTTTTTTTAATTTTGAGAGCAACTCTCTAATTTGCTAAATTGCCCAGTTTGGGCTCATACTTGTGATAGTCCTGCCTTGGCCTCCCAGAGTGCACCACCAAACCTGGTTTCATTATTATACATTTTTAAAGAGATCACAGGGAAGCCAATTACTAAATACAGAACTAAAATTCTAATTAATGACAGAATCAGAACTCGAACGTGGGACTTCTAGTTCCCAGCCGACACCCATTACTTTCTCTGTCGTTTCACTGGAGTCACAAGCATAGTAAACTAATAAAGTCTACCTAGTTGCAATTTGTTCTGGATATTAAAAATGAGTCAGCGTATTCACCAAAGAATTGAGCCCAATTTCAGACAGAGACCATGACTGTCCAATTTGGAATCTCTCTGGTCATGGTGTTGGCCTATTATCCCACCTAAGCATTACTGTCTTTTGCCTCTTGACAGCCAAGACCATGTGTGATAGCAAATAAGGTGGTGTTACAGTCCCCTGTAACTCCACCACTGACATATAGACCATATTTTTATTTATAGCAGAATAATATTTTGAAATATTAGCTTGTATCTCTTGATCTCTGACCCATTTATTCCACTGAAGCTTTTTCTATTTATTGCTTTAGAGAAGATAGGACCCAGCACAAGACTAAAGGAAAAAGATAAATGGAACCAATTCTTATTGCAAAAGCCTCCTTTTCAGGATGGAATGGAAAAAATAATAAGCTCGTCTTGAGTATACTCACTAAAGAAAGCCAGGCTGTTTTGCTCCCAAACTAGAGCAAGTTTCCTCACACACAAGAGGGGAAACAGGAGGAGAGAGGTTTAGACTCTGCAGACTTCTGAGAGTAGCCTGTTAGGCTTGGGTGTTTGGGTGACCTAAGATAAAGCAGGACTTTACTTTTTTACATTAAAACCTAACTTTGTGTTTGATCCTCTGAGCCTTGGATCCTACTTTGCAGAGAAATTCAAATTTCCCAACTTCATAATGAAGCCTGCTGAAACAAAAGCACCATGGACAGGGTAATGAGAGGCACACAAATTCATTTTTTCTCTTTTCATATTATGTTTGCAGCACATAGTAAATACATTCATCATGGAGAATTAGTACATATACACATCACTTCTTGATCCTTTTTACTCCTCCTTCTCTTCCCCTACATTCCATCTTCCGCATCCCCAGATTCCCTTCCAGATTTAATGATGTGCACATGTGCACGAAAGCCACACAAAACATGAAACTCAAAAAAGGGCCAGATGGATGAAGCTTAAAAACTCTTCATATAACAAAGGTATGGGGGCAGGGGACCTGTAGGAAATTTTAGAAGGGAAGTAAATGGCTTTTAGGAGAAATGAGTGTCCTGAAGAACAGACAGCAGCCTGGAATAAAGTTCCTAAGGGCTCCCTCCTGCAGAGGTGGTGGTGACGATACTGAAAGGCCAGAAGAGAGCCACACTTGAACAAAGGTGCTAGGATGAAGCTAAGTTTTCTATGCTGCAGTCCTGAAAAGCATAGGTCCTACATTTAAGGAAATAGACGAAGACATTTTAGTCTTCTTTTCTATGTGTTTATCTTCCCTGGTTAGTGTATTTATTTAAAACAAAAATTTGTTAGTACATATGAACTACACAAACTCATGAGTTTCATTTTGGCACATTTATACATGCATGTAACATACTTCATTAATCTTTCAGTTACCACCCCTTGCCTGTGCCTCGCTCCTCCCCCATATTCTTCCTCTCTGAAATTTCCCTTCTATTTTCTGGCATCTCCCCTTTTCCCCCTCAATTCTTTGTACAGAAGGAAAGATATATTTGATTTTATGAGACCTGACTTTTTCACATACCATGGTCTCCAGTACCATCCATTTTCCTGAAAAATCACATAATCGTGTTCTTTACTGCTCAATAATAGTTTCTTGTACAGATACATACCCCCATTTTCTTTATCCACTCGTCTGTTGTTGGGCCCCTTTGCTGTTTTCAGAGCTTAGCTATTGCGAAATGCACAGCAATAAAAACAAACATGAGTATGCAGGTATCCATACACTGTGCTGGCTTCCATTGTTTCAGGCATACTGAAGAGTAGTATAACTGGAACAAATTGTACATGTGAAGTTTTTTGCGGAACTTTCATTTTTATTTCCATAATTGTTGTGCTAATTTACATTCCCATGCACAGTGTGGCAGAGTTCCTTTTTTCCCCAGCATCCCCATTAGCATTTTTTGTCTTTTTGTATTCTGGATGATAGCCATCCTGATAGAGACGAGACAGAATCACAATGTAGTTTTGATTTGCATTTCCATGGTGCCTAAAGATGCTGAATATTTTTCATACACTTATTAGCCATTTGTATTTGTTCTTTTAGAAATATCCATTCAATTCATTTGCCCACTTAATGATTGGGTTGTTTGGGAGAAAAATCTTCACTAGCAACTCGTCTGACAGGGAGTAAGTGAGATTTTTAGGGAAGGAGACCAAAACCGTTGCATTTCTTTTGGAAGAACTCCCTTCAGTCACATATGAAGCTTCAAAGAGAGTCCTTTCATGTACTTGGGGTGAGAGAGAAATAAGGGAAGGTTGGAGACACCTTGGTTCTAAGGCAGTTTTTCAGGCTTCCTATCTTCTTTAATTCAGCGTGTTCAGTATGCCAGAGAGCCAGTCTGAGGCCTTGTGTTTTAGTGCCCGCAATTTCATGCAGGGATTCTTACCTTTCCTCTTTCACTTCTAGGGGAAATGAAATATTTTCCCTTAATTCATCACAGAATTTCTGGCTGAGGTGCCTTTAACAAAAGACAGACTAACAAGAGAAAAGTAGAGAAATTCTATAAAGGTGTGGGTGTGTGTACATGCGTGTGAGAGACAGAGACAGAGAGAGATACAAGTGCCTTCATAAGGAAATTTTAAAAACCAGGAAATATGGCCAGGGATTTAGCTCAGTGGTTTGGTGGCCTGCCTTGCAAGCACAAAGACCCGAGTTCAATACCAGGTACCCCCCAAAAAAAAAAAAAAAGGAAGGAAATAGAGAAGCCCTTATTTTTTTTTATGTTAGGCTTGATGAAGATGTGGACAGTCATGGAGAAGTGTGAATGGATGAAGAGTGTGATCTAATAGTAATAAATAAACACTGGAAATCCTGAGAAGGTGTGGAAACTCCATCTCTCAGAGGTTCAAAAGTGAAATTAGTTTTAAATGTACAAAAAAGTTCCACTTCTTGCTCCTCTCTCTTAGTGTACCGAGATTCACACCCACTAGATATTTCACTCTTCTTATTTACTTCTGTTTTCACATTTGCCTTCCTTAACTCCATTACAGTCAACCTGTGCTTCTTGAAGTTAAAACCCTCAAGCAATATAATTATAAATATAAAGTTAATAAATATTAAATAGACACAAGTAAAAGCAATTTATGCTTTTTTCACTGAGAAGCATTAGTCTTGCAATAACATGAAACATATTTGTTTTTCAGTAGGGCTGCTTTTTACAGTCATAACATTCCTTTAGTACAAATATATACGAGGCCCCATTTTCTCTTGGTCTATAAAGACCATTCCTTATCTTTGCTTATTAAGTCATAACTTGTTTTATCATACCTTTTCCTTATTAAAATATTTATTTTTGTTCTTGGGTTGTTGAAGATTGCTAGATATTTATACTTTAAAGTGCTCACAAATACTTTAAATGACATAAATGGCTACATTTAAACTCCAACTTTCAACTACTAAGTAAATGTGCATAATGCAAAAAGGAACAATACTTATGACCACCTTTGATCAAGAATTCTTTGCCATTTTAACATAAATATAGAGTCCGCTCCAAAGGTTGGCAATTAGGACAATGTTAATTATATTAAAGAAAACTACTGACCCTACACAGAAAGACCCTACAACATATGAACTGAACCACAGTCCCCCATTGCAACACTACAGGGGGGCACTATTGGAAAATGCCACAATCCTTCTCCTTCATAATGAGGAATTCAACAAGGTCATAAACACATAACTGACTCTATTACTATTGCTGCAAATGGTAGATTCAGGATTGATCAAGAAATAAGAAGTGAAGGAAGCAAAGCACTGTTTGGTGGATTGAGAAACTAGAACCAGCACCAGTGGAAGAGTGGGAGAGAGAATTTTGAGGTTTCAATTTGTTTTGCTTAAAACAACAACAACAACAATTATTGCTTAAGGTTTTGAAAGCCTAATGAAAAAGCAGTGGCAAAACCATTGACAGAGAAAAAAAATGACCACATATCAGTTTTCTCACTTTTCAAAGCAATAGTTGGTCAAATGGGTCTCAGAGGTCATGTTCTGGTTCTCATATCCTATGCTATGATTTCATTCACTGCCTTTGTCTTATCCCCCTTAAGGAGGAGCTCTGAACCCAATGCAAATAACAATGTCAATCCATCAAAGCCCAGGGATATACACTGGAGGACTAATCCAATCATGGATTGAAAATATTCAGGAAAAAAAAAACATGTACCGGCAGCTCTCACCATAGCCTCCAACCTCAGCAATGGACCAGTGGGAGGCAGGGCCACACAGGCGCCTGCAGCATACCCCTTTGATTTAATTCACACAGCTAAAGATAACAGATTAATAACTACCACAAACTGTCATTTTCTAAGCTGTGCTCAATGCTTTTGTGTTGCTGATTGTATCACTTGGGCTAAGATGTTGTGATTGATCTAATCAGACATCCTCCCTGGTATAATGAAAAAGAGATTGTCTCAGAGTCATTAGAAACTCAAAAGCTAAAGACAAGCTATAACAGGAAGGTGTTAGTACCAAAGCCAGGTATCAAACAAAGGACAGTACCAACAACAAAAATAAATGGGAAGAAATTCAAAGAAGGCTCAATCACAAACACAGACTTCCAGCTTACCAAGGACAAAGTCTAGGGGAAATGAGGTGGAAAAGTCTGACAATCAACCACCTGGACATCCTGAACTGATAGTACAGGAAGTAACAAAGCAGATGAATGAGGCTCCAGAAAAATTGAAAACAGAAATATTTCCCAGAAAACTACAGAGATGGTGAGCAAAATCAATGACATGATTAGAGACTCTAGAACAGAAACAGATTAAAAAATAAAAATACATAAGCTCAGGACTATGATAGAAGCCATGAATGCCCAGCAAAGGAAAGATGGAAACCATCAATGCACAACATAGGAAAGAAATGGAATCCATGAAACAGATTCAAACAGATATCCAGGAGATTAAAAACTCTATTAAAAGTTTACATAACAGACTGAGCCAATATGAAGACAGGATATCAAATATAGAAGATAGGATGGAGATCAGTGACCATAAAAAGAAGAATCTCTTAAAAATAGTAAGGGAACATGAGAAATCAATCCAACAGTTTCTAGATGATACAAAGAAGAATAATATAAGACTGATAGGAGTCCATGAAAAAGCAGGAGAAAGTATAAATGACATTTAAAAAAAAAACTTTTCACAGAATTAATGAGAGAAAACTTTCCAAACAGAGCAAAAGAAATTGACATACAGATAAGTAGGGTATATAGGACTCCAATTAGCCATGATAAAAAAATCTACACATAGGCAAATAATAATCAAGATCAGGGGAACACAACATAAGAACAAAATACTATAAGCAGTTAGAGAAAAGAAACAAATCATGTGCAAAGGAAAGTCCATCAGAATCACAGCAGACTTTTCAACACAGACCCTCAAGTCAAGGAGAGCCTGGAGTGAGGTATTTCAAGTCCTAAAAGAAAACAACCTCCAACCTAGACTGATGTATCCTGTAAAACTATCTTTCAAAATTGATGAGGAAATAAGATACTTCCATAACATAAGAACACCTGAGAAACTTCATGAATACCAAACCAGCACTCCAAATAAGATCCTAGAAAAAGACAATGAAGATCACAACTCCATGAGGCCCAACAGAGCAAATCCAGCAGGCAAGGCAAGAAATTAAAGGGAGAAGGGATAAAAATTAAAGAGCCAACAACAGGATAATAACAAAATGATGATAAATCAATACATATCAGTTATAACCATCAGTGTTAATGGCCTCAGTTCACTAATCAAAAGAAATCAACTGGCAGAATGGATTAAGAAACAAAATCCAACAATATGCTGTATATAGGAAACTTACTTAATCCACAAAGAAATTCATAAATTGAAAGTAAAAGTATGGAAAACAGTTCTCCATGTGACAGGAACCTTGAAAAAAATCAGGGGTAGCTATCTTATTTGCAGACAAAGTAAATTTCAAACCAAAATTAATTAAGAGAGACAAAGAAGATCACTACAACCTTGTAAAGGGAACAATCCAAGAGGAAGAGATGACAATCATAAATATATATGCACCAAAACTATTACCCCCCAACTATACAAAACAAATATTAAGTGACATAAAAAACCAAATAAGCACTAATACAATTGTAGTGGGGGACCTAAATACCCCACTGTAACAAATAGACAGGTCATCTAGACAAAAAATCAACAATTAAATATTAGAACTGAACCAAGCTTTTGAACAAATGGACTTAACAAATGCCTACAAAATGAGAACATACATTCTTTTCAGCTGCACACAGGTCATTTTCCAAGATAGATCACATACTAGCTCATAGAACATGTTTAAGTAAATGCAAGGAGTTGAAATTACCCCATGTATATTATCAGACCATGGTGCAATTAAACTGAAAATCAATAGCAAAGGAAATGGCAAGAACTTCACAAACACATGGAAAATGAATAACACTCTCCTGAACAACCAATGGGACACAGAGGAAATTAAAGAAGAAATTAGACAGTTTTTATAAATAAATGATAATGCCCTACAATACACAGGAATCTATGGGACACAACGAAAGCAGGTCTATGAGGGAAATTTCTAGCAGTGAATACCCACACTAGGAAAACAGCGCAAGCTCAAATAAATAACCTAATGCTGATTTTCTTTTTTTTTTTGTACCTAGAATCGAACTCGGGTCCTTATGCTTGGG
Source organism: Fukomys damarensis (assembly GCF_012274545.1). Classification (NCBI taxonomy): domain Eukaryota; kingdom Metazoa; phylum Chordata; class Mammalia; order Rodentia; family Bathyergidae; genus Fukomys; species Fukomys damarensis. The sequence goes on from NW_022900922.1 coordinate 20,365,327, forward strand.
AGGCAGGCATGGAACCACTGAGCTAAATCCCTCACCCAACCTAATGCTGAATGTTAAACTTCTAGAAAAAGAAGAGCAAGACAAACTGAAAGCTCGTACAAGGGAGGAAACTACAAAGATCAGAGCAGAAATCAATGCAATAGAGACTAAGAGAATGATACAGAAAAAAAAAATGAATCTAAGAGTTGGTTTTTTGAATAAATAAAATTGATAAACATTTAGCCAACCTTATCAAAAAGAAAAAAGAAAGAAAAGGCTCTAATCCATTCAAATAGGAATGAAAAGGGTAATGTCAAAACAGATTCAGTGGAAATCCAGAGGCTCATCAATACCTACTTTGAGAAACTGTACTCTAATAAAATGGGAAACACAGAAGAAATTGTCAGATTTCTAGATACATATGAATTACAAAAGTTGAATGAAGAAAATAATAAAAATTCTAAACACCCCAATTATAATCAGTGAAATTGAAAATGTAATTAAAATCTTACCAACAGAGAAAAGCCCAGGTTCTGATGGATTCACTGCTGAATTCTAAAAACATTTAGAGAACTACTGCCAATACTCTTTAAACTTTTCAATGAAATTGAAAGGGAAGCAATACTTCCAAATTCATTCCTGGAGGGCCGGGGGTTTAGCTCAGTGGTTCGGTGGCCTGCCTTGCAAGCACAAGGACCCAAGTTCAATCCCCGGTACTAAAAAAAAAAAAAAAGAAAGAAAAAAAGAAAAATTCATTCCTGGAAACAAGTGTTACTTTGATTCCAAAACCAGGGAAAGATTCAACCAAAAAGGAAAACTACAGGCCAATCCCCCTAATGAACATAGATGCAAAAATCCTCAATAAGATATTGGCAAACAGAATGCAGAGGGTCATCAAGAAAATCATGCCCCTTGAATAAGTTGGATTTATTCCAGGAATGCAAGGATGGTTCACCATATATAAATCAATAAATGTAATATACTATATTAACAGAATCAAATACAAAAACAATATGATCATCTCTATAGATGCAGAAAAAATATTCAACAAAATTTAATACCCATTCACGAAGAAAACTCTGCAGAAAATTGGAATACATGGTCTTTGATAAATGTTATCTATGAAAAACCGACAGCCACCATCATACTAAATGTTCAAAAATTGAAAACCTTTACATTAAAATCAAGAACAAGACAAAGATGTCCACTATCACCACTCCTGCTCAATATAATTTGAAAAATATTAGCCACAGCAATTAGACAAGAGAAAGAAATAAAAGGAATAAAGATAGTAAAGAAAGAAGTTAAACTGTCATTATTTGCTGATGATATGATATTCTACATAGAAAACCCAAAAAATTCTTCTGAAAGACTTCTAGACTTAATTGACAGATTCAGTAGAGTAGCTGGATACAAGGTCAACATTCAAAAATTAAAAGCCTTCTTGTACACAAATAACAGACTCATTGAGAGAGAAATCAGGGAAACAATTCCATTCACAATAGCATCCAAAATATGAAATATCTAGGAATCAAACAAAGGAAGCAAAAGACCTCTACATTGAGAGCTACAACACTCTGAAAAAAGAGAACAGGATACAAGAAAATGGAAAGATATCCCTCGTCCTTGTGAAGGAAGAGCAAATATAGTGAAAATGGCCATACTTCCAAAACTGCTATACATATTCAGTGCAATCCCTATTGAAATCCCAACTGTATAGTTCACAGAACTTGAGAAAACAATCCAAAAATTCATTTGGAACCAGAAGAGACTGAGAATATTAAAAGCCATTCTAGGCAACAGAGACGTGGAAGGGGATATCACAATCCCCAACTTGAAACTATACTACAAAGCCACTGTGTTAAAAACAGCATGTTACTGGCAAAGAAACAGACCTGAGGATTGGTGGAGTAGCAGAAACAACTCCAGACATACTCAGGTACCTCATCTTTGACAAAGTAGTCATCCATCCTCCCTGGAGGAAAGATAGCATCTTTAATAAATGGTATTGGCAAAACTGTATTTCAACTTGCCAGAGATTAAAACTAGACCCCCATCTTTCACATGCACTAAACTAAAATTGAAGTAGATTAAAGATCTAACTACTAAAACAGAAACACTAAACTTATTGGACGATAAGCTAGGTAGAACTCTTGAAGACACTGGCATAAGAAAAGACTTTATGGACAAATCCTCAGTATCATAGGAACTAGAACAAAGAATCAACAACTGGGATCTCATCTTTTAAAAAGGTTCTGCACTGCAAGAGAAACTACCAACAGAGAAAGAGTCAACCTACAATGTGGGGAAAAATTTTACCAACTGTTTCTCAGACAAAGGCCTACTATCTAGAATATACAAAGAACAAAAAAAAAAAATCAGGCTCCCCAAATATAAAAATCCAATTAAAAAATGGGCACCTGAAATGAACAGACATTTCTCAGACAAACAAGTAAAGGCAGCCAAAAAATATATGAAAAATGTTCCACATCACTGGTCATTTGAGAGATGCAGATGAAAACAACACTGAGATTCCACCTCACCTCACAGAGAATGGCTGATATCAAGAAATCAACCAATAACAAATGCTGGTGAGGTTGTTGGGAGAAAGGAACCCTTCTCTATTGTTGGTGGGAGTGCAGACTGCTGTAACGACTATGGAAATCAATATGGAGATACCTCAAAGAACTAGGATTAGAGGTTCCATTTGACCCAGCTATTTCCCTGCTGGGTATCTTCTCAAAAGAATTAAAAGAATCATACCACAGTGATATATGCTCACCCATGTTTATAGCTTCACAGTTTGTAATAGCTAAAGCTTGGAAACAGCCCAAGTGCCCATTAACTGGAGACTGGATAAAGAAGATGTGTTTTTATATATATATATATATAAAATGGAGTACTACTCAGCCATAAAGAACGAGAAACTAGAGAAATTTATAGCTAAGTGGATGCACACTGAGGACATACTCTTAAGTGAAATTAATAGGACACATGTGTAAATACCATATAGTATCTCTGGTGTGATTAAACTAAAAGTGTAAATTAGGATCAAAATGTATAACTGATGTTTTGTAATAGGAAGAAAAGGTCTAAAAGTACTGGGCAAATGGGAAGGGTATGAGAAAGGCAAAAAAGGAAGAGAAAAGGAAAAAAATGGAAACAAAGTCTTTGTAAATAGGAAAGGGTGGAGGGAGGGAGGGAGGGTAGGGGAATGGGGAATAAGAACCAAGATATGTCATGCAAAGGTTCAAGATACCAATAATGAATGTGACTGTACTGTATATCTAAAATGTATCAATAAAGTTTGTTCATAACTTTAAAAAAAGAAAACTATGTATTAAACCTGTACAGACTTTTCTTCCTTAACATTATTTCATAAGCAATGCAACATTTAAACTATTTACATAGCATTTACATTGTACCAAGCATAATAAGTAATCTAGAGATGATTTAAAGTATATGGGAGGGATGTACAGGTTATTTACAAATATGAAATCACTTTGTAAAAAGGACTTGCACATCTGCAGATTTTGTTATCCCCTGGGGGTGTTGAAACCAATTCCTCTTGGGTACTGAGGGACAAGTACATATGCTGTGGGAGACTCTTCCCATGTTACCTGAGAGGCTGAGGGGATGCTCGCATACACATAGTGCATCAGACAGATACTCTCTTCAACCACACTGTGCATGGAATACTGGGTAACTGACTCTAGTTCTTCTTACTTGGAAACTTCTAATATAAAAGAGAGTTTTTACTAAGACAGCATGACTTCAACAGAAGAGAGAAGAAAATTCCAGGACCTCAAGCATACATTCAACAGTATTAGGCAACCAAAAGTTTTTCACAGCATAAACATTGGCCTGCAAAAAGGAGTCTCAAAGATCATCTCGTCTGTGACTGTCATTGAAAAGATGAGAAAATATACCTAGGAAGTTTATTGCTCAGACTGAAAGCATACACTCCTCTATAGCAGACCTAGCACACTTTTCGGTGAAGGGCAAGTTAATAAATATTTTATTTGTTGGGAGTGCTGCGATCTCTGTCACAACTCTGTTACAACTCTTCCACGAGGCCCCAAAGTAGCCACAGACTACATGTAATGAAGAGGTCTGGTTGTGTTCCTATAAAACTTTATTTGTTAAAACAGGTTGTAGTCCAGACTCATCCCACAGGCCTTATCAGGCAACCCCTGCATCATAGGACATCAATCTATACCTCAACTCAGAGTTCAATTCATCATAAACCAGGGGAAGCAAACAGAATTCTCCCTTTATACTTAAAGTAACTTTTAAGGCTTCTCAAGCCTGTCATGAGATGACCCTTTAAAACATGGGCATGTATTTGCGGGTAGTCATCTTTGCCACCATATGCAAAGATAGTGCCTTAGAATAAAGACAATGTGGATGACATATTGGACCGTCCCAACAGCTTCCCATTTCTGAACTCTAAACCACAGCATGGATCCCTTAGCTATGTGTTTTCTTAACTTCAGTCAGGTCTCTGTCACTTGCAACCAAAATTCTAAACAGTCAGCTAAGTAAATTTTCACTTAGCTGTGATTGATCATTTAGATTATTTTACCACTTAAATTATCTGCCAAAATTTCTATGTTTAAATTTGATGATCTTTAATGCAAATCCTTCAAAATTTGTTATATACTTCTCCATAGGCTTAAATGGAAAATAAGGTGTTTTAAAGTCATTTAAAAACCACCAGCATTATAAACATGTAAGAGAATGATATCTTACATCTTGGTATTGAAATATAAAATACTCTCATCATAAAATTGTTCCCTAATAGAATGCTTTGAGGTAGCCAGGGGAGTTATTAATGTCCCCTTTTATAGACATAATGAGATTATTTAACTGTCATCCCTAGTATGACCATAATACCAGTCTGGTGTTCTCTCAATTCATTTTCCTCTTCTGTATGTCCAATAATATCCTCCTGCGTAAACCTTTTCTCTTTCCTCAAGAGTTTGAACCCAGGGCCTTCATACTGAGCTATATCCCCCTTTTTTCATTTTTTATTTTGGTACCAAGTCACTAAATTGCCCAGGCCAAGTTTGAACTTGCAATCCTTCTGCCTCAGCCTCCCAGAGTGCTGGCATTGCAGGTGGACATCACTCCATCCAACTAGGATTTGTTTTTCTTTCCTATCTCTTGGGCTACCAACAATGACTTCTTTCTCCTATTCTGTCTCCTCTCCTCCATATACCAACTTGCTCGCCATCAAGTTATACCAGTGATGCCCTGTTTCCTAAATAAGGGGCTCTGAAAAATCTAATAAAGATGCAAGTCAAGGATGGCATGTTAAAGGGACAAATCCACACAGAGTGACAGCATTAGACACTGCAAGATAGTTTTAGGAGAATGGATTTCCATCACGTTTGGAATACTGTCTCTGCACACTTCTTTTCTGAGGATAAGCGTGTGTTGTGATGCTAAAACAAGAGTCTATCGATGCATGTCGGAATCTATAGAAATCCTGTCCCAAAGTGAGTCCCCACCTGCACGGCTTCCCCAAATGCATAGGAGGATACACTCAGAGCTAAGAACTTTGGAAAACCTGAGGACAAATCTCCACATAAGTACAAATACTGAACTGTGATTTATTTTCCCCTTGAACAATGCAATGAGGGAAGATTCTTCCAACCGGCATTGTAGACGCATCTTCGCACGCTCACCATGAACTCTTCCAGCTTCCACAGTGAAGTGACTGACTCCTAACACTCCGATACCAGGACGGCACAACACCCGTTTTCCATATTTATTCCTCTTACTTGGTCTTTGGGAAAGAATGGAATATTTTACTCTCATGAAACTAATTTAATTTCACAGTGCCTGGGTCCCAAGTGTTAAGCTCCCTGGTGAAGTGTGTTCCAGTTCTCTAATGGCTAAAACAACCTAACTTAGATTTACCTCTCAATTTAATTTTCTTAGACCTGGGGAAAATAGCTTTCTGAATGCGAATCCAGGATACTCTGACCCCAGAACTCCAGGATGTGGACGTGTGGATGGTAAGGGTGTTTTTCATGGGGTCCTTCAGTCATCCACGTCACCGTATTGTAACCATTGTCACTGTCATCATTGCCACAGCTAAAACGAACGAACGCTTGCGGGGCTCCAGCCGTTTTGCGAGCAACGGATACTGTGCAGTGTGACCACCGCCCAATTTTCAGACCCCATCCACTTGTCAAAAGGATGGGTTCACTTCACGGTCACACACTGCACGCAGCTGTCGTGTGTCTCTTTCCGTCTTCAGCCTGCAGTTCCTTTGTTTTTGCTTTTTACTTTGACACTTGGGACAATGACAGTCTAATTATTCTATAGAATGTGCCTCAAGTTGAGCTTATGGTGTTTCCTTGTGATTAGATCCGTTTCTCCAGCTATGACCTGGATACCACAGATGTCCCTCCCTACATTTCATCGGCCTGCAAATAATTTTGATTTATGCTGTCATGACAGTGTCCATATAGATCACACGGGGAAGACGGTGCCGGCCATGCTCCCCCACCCCCAGGTGTCTCATTTGTGGTTCTCGGCACTCTACAAGGACGACGTTTGAAAGTATACAAATACCATTCTTCATCCATCTTCGGTTTACTCACTGTGGAAGAGCAAAACCTCCCTCAAAGCCTCCTGCGGGAATGAACAACCCTGCAGCTACCTTGATGTTGGCTTCCAGAACGGTAAAGAAAAATGCATTTTTGTTGAATTACATAGCCACGTTTGACAGAGTCTGGTATAGCAGTCCTGGGAAATTAATCCAAAGTTTGGTGCTTGCTAGGAATTAGGACATAGACCTCTCTTTTAGGAATCCACAAGTCAACTTTCTTCACCTGGCTCGCGCTCAGAACCCCCTACCTGCCGTCCTCACATGTGAAAACCCCAGGTTCATACCCAGTGCCAGGCTGCCTGGCCTTCGAGGCCTCTTCCCTTCTGGGGTTTGGCGTGCTGACCACAGCCACCACGGCCCCACTTCTCCCTCCTGTAGACCCCTGCCTTGCTCTGCCCACATCACGCCTGAGGAATCGGGCTTCAGAGCTAAAACAGGAATAGAGAATTCCCTTAATGCCACCTCAATGCAGGCTAATTTTAATGAAGAGTTAGCAGTGCCCACCTTTTCTCCTTCCTTACATGATAAAAGCACTTACTGAAAGAAAGTGAAAAGTGTCAGAATGGCCCCATTCCCTGAAGTGAGCAAAATGCATATAATGCTCCTGGCAGAAAAAGACAATTTCTTTTTAAAAATTGTTATTATGTCTTATTTTCAATACAGTGGCTTTACATTTGATCTAAGTAAATATGACATTTAAAAACTATAAATGTGCTACTCATAAGTGTCATGTACTGAACTGAGTTTTTCAGAGATAAAGAACTTTGCAAAAAAAAAAAAATGAGGGATAGGAATATAGCTCAATGGTAGAATATGTGCCTTATGTACATGAGGCCCTGGGTTCAACCCTAGGCACCTCCAAAATAAAGAAAGGAAGGAAGGAAGATAATTCTGCAAGCTTCTAGATATTTGTTTTCCATCTTCCAAAGAAATTCTAAGAAACAATGACTATACCAGCAGGCTGAACACAAGGTTATTATAAAACCATAAACAAAGCATGATTATCACAGGGAGATCTTAGGTTTATGTTATTATATTCTAACAATGAAGTCCTTAATTAAAATACTCCATGAGTTCGGGGTTATTAAAAGAACATTCTGAAAGCCCTGAAACCAGAGGAGAAAATGGAAAATAGGGCTCATTCTAGTTTCTTTTTTCCCCCAACAGAATAGTTAGGAAAATCATGGATCATTAGGTGAAATACAGAGAAAAATAAAGGCTTTACATCTACTTCCTGAAGTTTACTTTTGAAAAGTTATGTCTATCTGATTTTTCTTTACAACTGTCACGACTGGAGTTCCCAGTCAGAATGCCGTGGTAGAGTACAGCAAAGTTTATTGGTCTCTTTTGTTATGTAGCACTGAACTACAGAGGACATTTTATTGCACATTTGCTGCTTTAAATTTCCCCAGATTGTTTAACAATTCTGTGCTTCTGAGACATAAAAGACAGGCCAGAAACCTGAGGCCATATTTTTCAGCTCCAGATCGAGCATGACATTACAAAATGACAGTGTTTGACAGTTTGGCTTGTTCTTTGAAAGCTCTCAGACGATTTGCCATGAACAGGATACAGAAAACATAAAACCTTTGTGAGGCAAAATTTGTAAAATGTGGTTCCTGTTATTCACTGGCAAGTGCGAGTTAGAATTAGTGATTATTAATATTAATGGAAATGAGGGCTGTAATTCACTGGGGAGATAACTCAGTGCGTACATTGGGTTCTATTATGCCGTGATGTAAAAATCACACATCAGCTGTCTCTTTGGACTTGCTGGCTTGTCGCTTCTTGCCAGTTTTTCAGAGCTAAAGAAAATTTGAGCAATAATAGTCAGTATAATCATTTCTCAAGTAGACCTATTCATTGCTTATCAAAAAGAAGATACAAAACAAGCAAAGAGTATTTTTCTGTGTGTGAATTATAGTTAATGCCATGTGAGATATAATGGTACTGAAGCTTTAAGATCTATAATGTTGCCTGCAGTGTTTTGACAATAGTAACTTTGGTCTGCACAGCAAATTACAGTAAAAGCCACATATTCGGTACTCTATCAACCAAAAGTTCCTCTTTTTTCTAGCAATTTCTAGCTTTATCAATATGGTTAAATTGATATTTATGATGATGGTCAATTACAAGATTCTCCTGTGTATTCTCAAACAAAGGTTACATTTTATTGGAAACTTTATTATCTATTACTTATAATCCAGTGCTTTGAAAAACTGGTGTTCTTGATACATTTTATAGCGTATGTATCAAAAACTCAATATTCTATATTATTCCATACATAACTGCTATGTTTAGTGTATTTACATAGCACATTATAGCACTGTAAATGTGTCTGTGTGGCATAGTGTGTATTTTTGTAATTTTAACATATAACATAGATGGGTTGCCACTGTTACCATGAATCCTAACAGTTTAGTTTCAATACAGGTTGCCTACTCCTTACCTAAAATACTTGAGACTACAAATGTGTTAGGTTTGAGATTTTTTTTTTTTCAAACTTGGAGCATTTGCATACATATAGGGACGAGTCTTGAGGATGGGAACTATGCCTACATATAAAATTCATTTACGTTCCATATACACAGTATGTGCATAACCTGAAGATAAATTTGTACAGTGTTTTCAGTAATTTTTACATGAAACCTTTGTTGAATTTACCACTTGTGGCTTCATGTTGGCACTCTAAATTTTTCAGATTTTGGAGTTTTTGGATTTTGGATTAGAGATGCTAAACCTATACTTAATATTTTACATTTTTTCTTTGAGCCTTTCATCTTTTCTGCTTTGTCTTTGATGACTATCAAATCTCTAATCCTAGCCTTCCGGCTTTGTTGTCATCTCATATTTTCAGTGGCCTGATGAGTATTTATTATCAGATATCTCAATATTTCATGTGTGATTATATCTGCATATAGTACAAAATAAATGTATGCATAGAGGTGTATTATGGAAATATATCGCCTTCTCTTTACGTTGCAACCATTTATATTCCAGGTGTTACAAAGAGTATCATGTATTTATCACACGGCTAATAAAGTCAGAGTCAAGACTCAAACTGGACTCTATCAGCATTTAAAGTTCTAGTCTTTTAGAACTTACCATGTATCTCAATATACTACCAACCTTCCAATGTCCGGGCCAGAACCCCTGGGAGTAATAACTGACTTATCTTCCTCATTCATGTATTCAGTTTGTAACCAAGCCACCACTTTTTTTCTTGGCTGAATTTCTACCTCACTCCCACCTTTTCCCCTCCCTTTTCTTCATTAGATTAAGACCCTTCTAGGCCAGCCAGTCTCTGCCTCTCACACTATTCTGCTTGCTGGATATATATTTTAAACAGTGCTCACCATGTGATCCCTGGATCCAGGGCATTGTTCTCAAAAACTAAAGAAACCTGTCTCTGGAAAAATACATTTTACATTACAGTTTAATAAACATTTACATGGCTGTGCACAGTTGATCCTCACTATTCACAGATTCTGTATTTGTGAACTCACCTATTCACCACATTACCTGTAACTCCCAGATCAATATTCAGAGCATGTTTGTGCACACTCACAGACACATGTACAGCCATGAAAATTTAGTCACTTGACACTCATACCCAACAGGGAAAAGAAGCATCTTTCCTCTGGTTTGGACTCATACTGTAACCAACGGTCCTTTTTATGGTCTATTCAATGCCACACTTCTTGCATTTTGGGGTTTTGTTGACTTTGAAATTTAAAATGCATCAGTGTCAATCCACTTTCTATTGACCAAATACTCAACCCTAAGAAACCTGTTGTGTGCATATGTTCTATCTCCCTGGTTTCACACAAGTTTGGAACAAGTTCGCGGCAAAACTGCCCACTGTCAAGCTATCCTATTTTGGGGGTGGGTAGCAGCACAGTTTGTAGCTAAAACTTGGAAACAGCCCATTTGCCCATCAGTTGGAGACTGGATAAAGAAGATGTGGTTTTTCTATAAAATGGAATACTACTCAGCCATAAAGAATGAGAAATTAGAGTCATTCATAGGAAAATGGATATATATTGAGGATATACGCCTAAGTGAAATACATAAGTCACACATGTATAAATACCAAATATGTTGCTAATATGAAAAACTATAAAGGTACATAAGATCCTAATGATATAATTGACAATGTGAAATAGGAAGAAAAGGGCTAAATGTGTAGGGAAAGTGGGAAGGGTAGGGGAAAGGTAATAAGGGAAAAGAAAAAAATATGAGAACATGAAAAAATGGAAATAAAGTGTTTGTAAATAGGGAAGGGAGGAGGGGGTGAATGGAGGGCAGGGACAGGGGAAAAAATGAGAACCAAGAACTGTCATGTAAAGGTACAAGATCCCAATGATGAATGTAACTGTAGTGTATACCTAAAATACACCAATAAACTTACTCAATTAGAAAAAAAAAAGTATTGCATGAGATTTTATAAGTATATTTCTCATCGAATATCTCAGCTTGTGAGAGTTAGATGGCACTTTTATAGGTAATGATGGTGTGGATTAAGACAAATTAAGTCATTGATTCAAGATCATCCATTTTAATAATATAACAGGCCACATCCCCAAAGGGGATTACAGAATGGGAAGAAAGCAACATCTTGTTTTTCCTTCCAAGTTTCAGCATTACTTTGATCTTCCTACATTTTCTAATTTTACCTTCTCAGAATGTTGTAGCCACTGCTATACAGTTAGAAATATTAAAAGAATGAAATAAATTAAAAAAGAAATTGGAGATAAGATTCAAAACAATAAAGTTTGCATAAGATGGCATAAAACTAAGGGTAAAGATCTTCACATCTCTAACGATTTGTGAAATATTCTTTCTGAATTATTTATATTAACTCATTAATAAGACTATTTGTAGACATCTTTACTCAAAAGTTACCTTAGTTTCCTAACACTGAATTGAGCCAAAATTAACTACTAAGTTGCCAGTGATAGGAGAGTATCTGGCAACAAGGGACTACATACTCCCACAAATTTATTAAGTATTGTGTCTGATTTTAACAATCATAGTAGCAATATCTGTATGCTTTTTGGCTAGTGAATATCATTTAATCATTACCTTGATTTTCCAAGTTTATATATCCTAGAGCTTTTCTATTTAATATTGCAGCTACTAGTCACATGTGGCTGTTTACATTAATTAGAATTATGTTCAATTAAAAATTCAGTTATTGGCAATCACTAGCCATCCTGCAGGTGTTGATAGCTGTCTGTCACTGTGGTGGTTATTGTGGTAGGAAGCCACAAGGAGAGATATGTCCATCATTGCAGAAAATTGCACTGGACAGTGGTGTTCTAGAAAATATTTATGTTAGGAGGGATCTCCTTAGATCATTTCCATTATATTATTTGTGTCAGGTTGTTACTCCAACTTTGCTGAAAGAGGAAGTCACCTCTACCTCCTCCAATTTTTGAAAAAGAATGTGCAGGGTTAGTATTGCTTATTTCTTATATCTTTAGTGGAAATTACAATGAAGTCATTGGGACCTGTGATTTGCTTATTAGAAAAACTTCCCTTATACGTTGAACTTCTTTTATCGATACAGATTCAAGTTTTCTTTTTCTTGATCAGTGCTGATATTTTATCTTTCAATGAATTTGTACATTTCATTCTGGTTGTCAAATCTACTGGCACACAATTTCCATAATATTCTCCAACCTTTTTATATTAATAGGATCTGTGGTGTTGCTGCTTACTGGTGTGTAGAGGCCAGGGACACAGCTAAATATCCCAGAAAACACTGAAAAATATCCATGCTGAAGAATGTTCTGGCCCAAATGTCAAAAGTAACAAAGGTGAGAAACACTGCCCTAGGGATGGCAACATAATTTCCTAAGTTTCCACAATCGTGATTAATATTGTAGTGCTTCACAACTTAGAAGCCTCACTTCTAAAGTTCATGACACCATCCTGTCCCTTTCCTTTATTCTAGAGCTGTTAGGTATCCTTAGGTTATAAATAGCGTCACACAATATTGTAGTTTTTCCTGAACCAGCTCCGATGGCATTCGGAGGTGAGGTCTGTGGGAGCTAATTGGGCAGTAAGTGGAGACTCTGATACGGAATTGATGCCTTTGTGACAGGCCGGAGAGGTAGTAGTTTGCTCTCTCAGCCACATGAGGGCGCAATGAGAAGTGAACGGTCTACCACCAGGAACTGGGCTTTCCCTGGAACCCAACCACACTGGCATCCAGTCTTTGGACTTCCAGCCTCCAGAACTGTGAAGAATAAATTACTGTTATTTACAAACCGTGAATTCTATAGTGCTTTGTCATAGCACCTCAAAATGACCAGGAAAACAAAACAATCCTTACTTACTCAGGAACTTGTAATTTTTTATTCTTTCATGGGGAAAAATATTTCCATTTCCCATAATTTCCCCTTGGCTAATGAAAAATACTAATTGTTTGTTGTTGTTTTTGTTGCTGTTGTTTGGTTTGGTTTGGGTTTTTTTGTTTTGTTTTGTTTTACCCAAAAATTGTCTGGTGTTTCGTTGTTATTGTTTTTGCTATCTCCCTTTAAGAATACTGTTGCTAGATATAGAATTCCTAGTTGATAGGTTTTTTTCTTTAGCATACAAAAATATTGTTCCATTCAGTCTCCAAAGTCTCTCAAGCAAAATCGGGTGCTAATAGCAACACTGCTGTCTTGTCACTGTATGATTTTCTCACTACTTTTGACTCAACAGTCCAACTGTGCTGGGTGTTGGGGTGACATTCACTGTGTTTCCTGTGCTTGGTTTCACTGGTATCTTGAATCTGTAAATGCATGTCTCCCATCACATTTGGGAAATACTGGCTATTATTTCTTCAAATAGTTTTTTTGGTTCCATTGTTTTTCTTTCTGAAATTTAAATTACCTGTAAATTCAGCCATTTAGCATAATTTAACGGCTCTCTGAAGTTCTGTTCATTTTTATTTCAATCTATTTCTTTCTCTATTCTTTCCATTGAATAGTTATTATTGATCTATCTTAAAATTCACTTACTTTTTCCTTTGTTGACGCTATTTGGCTATTCATCCACCAGGTGGATTTCTTCAAGTAATTGAATCATTTAGCTCTAGACTTTCCATTGTTTCTCTAGCTTTCTTATTTTCTGCAGAGATTTTTCTATCCTTCTATTCACTGTGAACATATTGTATTTACTACATGATAGTTTTTCTTTTAAATATTGTCTCTTCCTTCCAACATCTGGGCCATTTTGGTGTTGATATTGGTTAATATTCCTTTTTGTGAAAATATATGCCATTGTCTTGATTATTTGTATGTCAGATAAATTTGGACTGTATCCTGGACATCATGAATGTTAAAATGTAGAGACTCTGAATTGTTTTCTCCTATGAATGTTCTTTTTTCTGTGGCAGACAATTGTCTTATATCACCTCAGAACTGCACATTTCCACTTTGGGGTGACAGCTCTGGTCCCAACTCAGATAGGAGATCTTTATCAGAGATGCTTTGAACCTGTTCCATGTATGTGTGAATCAAGGGTGAGCCAGCTATGTAGGGAGACAGAATGTGCGATCACATTCACAGCTCTTTCCCTTCCAGGATTTCCTCTTCTCTGCAGGGGCTGAGGTTTCCCCAGATTCATTTGTCCGGTTTCCTGTCTAGAACTGCAGATTTCTTCATCAGCACCCTCTTCCACTGCAAGCTACGTCTAAAGATCAAAAGTCCTAACAACAGGCAGTAATACCATTCAACTCCCCTTCCTCAGGGAAAAGACATCTCCATGAAACTCTATAACTACACTTCCCCTCAAGGGCTATCAAGTGGCTGGGTTTTTGTATTATATCCGAAACATGTTTGTTTGTTTGTTTTATGGCAAGGGTGTTAGTCCACAGGACTCGACTTTGTCAAGAAGTAAAATTTTTATTTTTTTTTCCTTCGATGTTCGTTTCAGTTTAGGGGTCCTCACCTTGAGAGTCGCTGACCTGATTCCTTCCAACAGATCAGCAAACCAGATACATCCCCTTAGTGTTTTCAAAAACTGTATTTTTGTTTTCATTTTCTCAGGTATCTCTATACTTGTTTATTTGTAGACAAATAGCTCTCCTAGAAGATCGGATGGTCTGTCTGGTCTGGTTCTATTTTATTCTGTGGATTAAGAAACAAGTTGTTAAGATGATTGAGGAAACTAAAGATGCTGAGTTTCGTGACGTGGCTTTTAAAAATAACAGTAGATTTAAGGAAGGTGATTAATATAGAAACAGTATTTGACTCAAAAATCGAGAAACGTGGGCCCTACATCTGGCACCACTAAATCACTTACTGCATCTGAGCCTCTGTTTCCTCATCCATAAAAAAAAACAAAATAAAATTTTTAAAAATGTCCATTTCAGCTCCCTATCTGCTTTTGGTCATATACAAAAGACATTCAGAACAAGTCAATACAATACAATATTTCAGTAATCAGACATATTTTCTCAGCTTAGGGCAATACTGATATGCACTAAACAATATCAGCATAATATTGTCCTAGTCACCCTTTCTCAAAGCTTAAATTAATTCCACACTGTTTGCAAAGGGCCCACAGCTTGTTCATGATGATGGTGGTCACCTCACAAGTTTACACTCAAATGTTTCATTATTGCTGGGAAAGCCATAATGATCCCTTTATGACCCATAAGGGTATTTATTCTACTCAAAATTCTATAGTTTTCCTACTATCAGATTCTGGGGCAATTATATCCTTTGACATTGTAAGAACCGGAGACTGAATCTGCTTGAAGCCAGTATGCTACAGTATTAAGGGAAAATCCTTTTTTTAAATTTTTGAACCTCCATTTATTGAGTGAAATATAGATCTCTTGAATTAATCCTCATGCATCTTAGCACTGTGTTTAGACATATAAGCTTTAACTAATATACAATTTTTTCTAGTCAGGTACAGTAATCTATTAAATAAGAAACACAGGAAGAAAAAATAACAGATGATGACTCTTCTTTTGATGGTCCTCCCGTAATATAAGACAGCAAAGAAAATTTATAGATTATAATGATGAAGAGCAGTTAATTATGCTAAAAATGTATATTACTTTTTCCATTAAGTTTATTGGTATATTTAAAGCAAACAATACAGTTACATTTATCATTGGGATCTTGTGCCTTTACATAACAGGTCTTGGTTCTTGTTTTTTCCCCATACCCCTGCCCTCCCTTCACCCCCTTCACCCTTTCCTATTTACTAAGACTTTGTTTCCATTTTTTCATTTTTTTCACACTTTTTCTTTTCCCTTGTTTCCTTTCCCCTCCCCTTTCCACTCCCCCGTTAGTCATTTTCTTCTTATTTCACACTCCCAATTATACCATTTGAGCCTTATTTACATTTTAGTTTTTCACATCAGAGAACTATTTGATATTTACTCAAGTGTGTCCTATTTATTTCACTTAAGAGTATAGCCTCAATGTGCATCCGTTTAGCTATAAATGTTTCTAGTTTCTCATTCTTTATGGCTGAGTAGTACTCCGTTTTATAAGGCAACATTCTTGACACTGTAGAGATTAGGCAGCCCTTAGAAACTGATTTCAATTTATTTAATTTGATTGTGCATTGGCAGCTGGCTTCACCATCTCTGGGTAACTTGAGAGCATTCCAAGAGAGCTCACTGACATTAAAACATGAACACTGGTACATAGCTAGCAGCTTCCAGAGGAAGTCCCCAACCCAGCCCCAACACCTCTCGTGATGAATTCAGTCATCTCTTCTCTCCAGCATACTCTTAGCACACTCTCTGCACTCCTACCCACTATGGTATTCAGGAGGTTCCTAAACATGGAGTTATACGTCACATAAAGATTCAGCAAGCCACAGTGTAGACAAGCACTGACTGGTCCAATAGAAATGGAATGTGAGTCACATATATAATTTTATATTATCTAGAAGGCACATTTCCAAAAGTAAAGTAAAACAAAATCAATTTCAACGACATTCTCAATTCAACACATATGAGACATTATCATTTAATATAAATGAAAAAGAAGTATGAAAAAGAAGGAAATGTATAATTCACATTTCTTTTATCATACTAAGTTTTCAAAGTCTAGAGTGTATTTTATCCTTTTGGCTCATCTCAATTTGTGCAGCCACAGTTCAAATGTTCAACAGCTAACATCTCATGGGATCAATGCTATCATACTAGACAGCACACTGTGCAGTATTCCTTCTTTTCCCCTTACTTTGTACCTTTTCTACATATTTTCTTCTTTAAATCCAATGTTGCTCAAGTATAACAGATTCAAGATAGCCACATCCACAATTATATTCCAAAGCTTACATATAAGTGTAAATCTGATAGAATTTGAGATGCAAGACTCTTCTTTTCCTTTTTCATGGAATATGGGACATATCACCAGGGCAACAGCTCCCTGTGATATAACTTTGGCTGTCATGTCTGTAGTCTACTTGGAAACAGACTTCCTTTAATTCGTCACAGAGTCCACAGACCATGATTGAGTAAAGAGATACTTTGACCACAGCTTCAAAAGTACAGGATCGCTTTTTCTGGACACGGGTAGACTATTGAGGGATAGAAGTAGAGGTAACCTCAAGCAACATCAAAGTGCCATCCTTTCACTGTACAAAACTGTCCCTGGAGAAAGGAATGATTCACCTAAGCTCAGAAAGCTCCTTGGCAGCAAAGCCAGGTTAGTAATCTATATAGCTACTTTTGCAGTCTCATGAAGTTTCTGCTCTGATATGCTGACCCTTGCTACACCACAGCCTACTGCATATATATTTTTACCACACAATATCACATCAGGATTCACCATAGTTTCCATATGTGAGCTCTTTGTAATGCATATTGATTGTCAGGTGATGAATAACCCCAGATGATTCGTAAGCTAGATCTGAACTAGAAAAGTAAGGTCTAAGGTATAGCAGAGTTACAGAACATACACAACATCAGAATAAGGAAAAAAGTGAGATTTGGCTCTAGCCTTGGTAAAATCCAGCAGTATGACCTTGAACAAATCTCTTAACCTCTCCATGACCCAATCTCTTTATCTGCAGAATAACTGGCAGTGGAAGGATTAGATTATTTCTAAGTTCCCTTCCAGTTCTAAGATACTTATTCTGATTCCTGCTAGACAAATGATTATATAATAATAAGCCAAGTTAGTCTTCCACTTAGAGGAAAACGAATGCTACTACCTGCTCTGTAGTGTGGATAGTACCTATGGATACTTCAAGGATAGATCAAACAATACTAAATGGTTTTGTGCAAAATAAAAATATCTAAACCTTAAGCAATCACTCTTATAATAGTTTTTCTCTAAGAGCAAGAATAATTTACCACAAAGCAAAAATGTGGTTAAAATTACCATTTTCTTCAATAAATTTTATTTTACCTAAATGAAAATGGAAAATTGATGCATTGGAACATTGTTGCATCAGTCAATGCTTTTTAGATTTGAAACCGAGAGCTAATGGTTCACATTAAAAATCATGGTTCAAAATATCAACATCACTCCTCTGCTTTCAAGTCACTCAATAGATGTGTAGATGATGCTTTCTCTGGCATCACACTGTGGCCAGCTGACATGATAGAACACACAGCCCCATGTATCTTATAGTCTGATGGGGAGATTTAAAGTAAATAACTAGTGTTGCTTAAAGTAAATAACTGTTTGGATTGAGATATAATACAGTCAGGTTATCCTTTCATTATTAAATATAGATCTCACAAAAAGATATATAGACATATATAAAAGTAAATATATAATATAAATACATAATATGTAAATACATATATTTATACATATATGTATATAAATACATAATATATAAATATATATGTATAATATATATTATGTGTATTTATATTATTTTATATTCATTTTATTTTATTTTTATATTATTTATATACTTATTTATATTATTTTATATATTTATATTGTTTATATATATTATATATTTACTTTTATGTAACTCTATTTATAAAATATATGGACCTTAATACATATGCACCCTCCCACCTGTACATGTGATAGAGATGGAAAAAATCAATACACTGATTCTAATGAGACTCCTGGATATACAAATCCCAGGAAATACAGTAGCAAGTATAGTAGGGCTGCTAAAATGCTTCCTCAATGCTTCTACCAGAACTGTCAAAACCCCTACCCGATTCCTAGTAACTGGTAAAGATGAGAGATGAACATTCAAACTGTTTGCCAGCCCTCATTTGAACTGGTTCAAGATAATTAATATTTTGCTGTAAGATTTATTTTTTTCATATTTATATGTATTGCTCCAAGGCCCCTGGGGCTTCCATAATTCTTAGCTAAGAGCCCTCAGACCCTATCTAGTAAAGATTAATAATCACTAAATATCACTCCTGCTACTACTGTGTTTTTTATTGAAACTGTGAAATGTAAAATTCTATGGAATATTTTTCCAATTAGGATGTGTAACTAAACTTCCACAAAATCACGAAATCTACAAATTCCATTAGGCCTTTCCTTCTGAAAATACAGTAAAATTCATGGTTGCAAGTGGTCACTCTTGCAAAATGATATTGGCACTCCTCCTTTTTACAACCAGAAACCTACACCTTCAGGGTATGAACTTTGACTACTAGGGCCCTGGAAAAAAGACAAAGTAAGGCTTCCCTGTAATGGAACAAGAAAAACCATATAAACTCATAGTAGCTAAAGAAGGACAAAAATACTGTGAGCCCCTTGTCATCACTCACCTGGTACCTATCAAGTGTCTTTTGTAAGACTGACATCTACCTTAGTAGACAAGAGGGGTAGGCAGAGTCCAAAGTCAGAGTACCAGATGCATTTGAAAAGAAAACAGGGCAAAGGAATCATTTCTATAAGGCAGTAGCCAAATACCAATTTCTATGTGCTGGCTTCTTTCAAAATATTCAGTCACACCTAATAATTGGCAGAGAACACAATAAAGCTCTCACTTCCATGCTGTCGCATTTACTCCCCCTGGAGTACGGGGCCATTTGTAGCCACCAGCAATAGCAAGGAAAAAAACCCCAGGGACACCAGATACATTCAATTGCACCCCAGCCCCCCTGCCTCCTGCCTCTCTGTTATTAACACACTTTAGCCTTGTGGTTAAGAAAGGGTCCTTACAAGCACCAAAGTAACATTTTCCACACATTTCTCCATTATAGAACTAAGGAGGAGGTATTATGGAAAAATATAAAGACAAGCTCAAAATCAAATTCAACTGATGTTTCCTGAATGCTTTTCATTTAATAAGCTTCTTGATGGTTTGTTAGAACTAAGAAGGTATTTCAGCCTCAGAATAATATATACATTTTATGTGATGCCCACAAAAGAATGGTCATTCTTGCTTTAGAACAATTCCTATTTTTGCTCTTTTTCAAAAACATAGTCTCTCATCTTCATCTGCATGCTGTACTCTGTCTAAATAAAAATGTGTAATTAATGGATTTTGATCTCTGAAGAAGTCACAGTAATATATTTCTATTCTCATCTACTAATCCCATAACTGCATGTATAGGACTCTTCCTTTTTAAGTGATATTCTGAAACTACTGGGACAGATTAATACATCAGTTTCACCACTAATTTATACCTGCTTTTAATAGTTTAGTAAAATTCCAAGTGATCTTTGTAATAGGAATTACTGGAGTTTACACAGAATGGAAAAGCCTGTAGCAACCACTTATTTCACTAAGACCGGAGCACTTAGCGTGCACATAAGGTTCTACTCAGTGCTTGGAAGATCGTATTAAAGACAGATACATTACTTTTGCCCTGTGGTACTTACAGGCCAATGGAACTGATCAGAGAGGTAGAAATTAAGAATAACAGCTTAATAGGTGCTGGGGAGTTTGGTGCGCTCATACAAAGGGACAGCCAAAGCCACATCTGCAGACCAAAGGCTTCCAGGACAGGAGAACCTGAGAGGCCAGTGGGGAAAGGCGAAGTCGGGTGACGAACAACAAATGCTCTTTAAAAAAACCACTGGACACAAAATCAGCTCAAGACTGAAGAACGCCACAGATGTGTGTGGCTGCAAAGCCCCTGAATCAGGATGACTTTTCTGGAGGAGATAAGCTTTGAGCATAATTTTTAAATGACGAAATCATAGCCTTAGGGCACAAGAGCTGCCCTTTTTGTTCCGTCAGTCATGCTGTGCTTCTAGGACATTCTGCAAAGACAATATGCAGCTAACACATAAGATGTTTTAAAAATAAATTAGAGGTGAAACAGCCAACACACAATTCCTTAATAGAGAATGTGAAATAGGAAGAAAATGCACAAAGGGGAAGGGAAAGTAGGAGGGGTAAGGGAAAAGAAAGAAGGGAATGTAATTAATATGAAAAATGGAAACAAAGACTTTAAATAGGGAGGGGTAGAGAGGTTGAAGGGAAGGCAGGGGACTGGAGGAAAAATGAGAACCAAGATAGATTACGCAAAGGTGCAAATTTCCAATGATGAATGTCATTATATTGTATACCTAAAATATACCAATAAAATTAATTTTTTAAAAATAACTCAGACACTACTAGGCTCATTCTGGACTTCTGTGTGTCAGGACTCTTGCTATCTGACTCTCCAAAATAAATGTTCAAAATGGCTCTTCCCACTAAAGAGAGTTACCCTTAAAGGTGCCACCAAGGTCGCACAGCCAGATCACACGCTTTCTTACCAGCATAATGACTCCCAGTTACAAAGGCAAGAGCAGTGTAAGCAGCAGTGGCCTTGACCATCACATTTTACACCATGCCCGTGACCTTCCCTTCATGGCCCCCAATCACCCTCAAACAACTCCTTCCTACAAGGTCAGTGCTACCATTGTCCTTAGTTTATGGGAGGAGAGCCAGGCTTAGGAAAATTCATTAAGATGTCCAACATCCCCAAACTGGTGAGATCCAGAAGTGAGACTTTAAAAGAGGGTCTCTAACACCCAAGGCCAAGCTTTCAGCCCGCTCTCACTCCTTGCTTATTGACTCCAGCAGCATTATCTGCCCACTTGTAAGGTCACACAAACTGCTGCACAAAAAAGGGAGCATCCAGAGAGGGGCTCCTGTGGAAGAAAGAAGGGCAGAAGGGATCCAGGCAATCCTAATGCCTCAGGCTAATTACCAAACGATGGAGAAGGAACTGGAAGGAGAGGAGAAAGGAAAGATCTGGCTTAGGACTCCGAAACAGTCTTCCATATTCATGGCTTCTCTCTTCTCTCTCTCTCTCTCTCTCTCTCTCTCTTTACAAGGTTTCAATTATCCAAAGCTAATTGCAGTCTAAAGATATTAAATAGAAAATTTCAGAAAGAAAAAAATTGCAAAATTTAAACATTTTTATTATAGTACATTGTTATAATTGTTTCATCTTTGTTGCTGTTACTCTTGTGCTGTGCCAGTTTATTTCATAAATGAAGCTTTGTCACATGTATGCATAGACAGGAAAAAGCATCATCTATGGAGTGTGGTACCATCCACAGTTTCAGGCTTTCACTGGGGCCCTGGAAGGTAACCTCAGGGGCAAAGGGGAGCTGCTGTGACATGGAGCTGGCACTGAGGAGAGCAACATGCAGTCAGTGACACAACTCAGTGTCTGTCCTGCCACAGGTTAACCTTTTGGCACACTTTGAATTTTGTGCCCGCTTTCCAAACAGACCCTTTGCCCCTCAGCAACCCACACCAGAAGGGTCATTTTGTGAAATACAAAATGTATGTTCTTCCTTTTTGCACTAAATAATATAATAACATTATATTTCAAGACAGTAACCACCTTTGCTTTCATTTTTGAATTTTTTATTTTATTTTTGCAGTGCTGGGGATTCAATATGGGGCCTCACAGATGCTAACTAAATGCTATACACTATCTGTACTCCACACCCCCATGTTTGAGTTTTAAAATAAGCTTTTTCCATGGATCATTATTGCAGGAATTAAAATTATTTATTGATAATGAGTTCTCATAACAAATAAATAATATTTATCTATGTCTTTATCTAATTTTTGATGAATTGTTTGGTATCCTTCTCCTTTTTAAATACATGCTAAAGAATGTGTATAATTCATACCCTCAAAATATGCTAGATTATGATTACACAAGGACCTACAAGGCAAAAGCCAAATCTGGGCCATTGCATGCTTTTATAAATAAAGTTTTATTGGAACACAACAACCCTTACTCATTCACATACTGTCTAAATCAGAGAAAGTGAGTAGTTGCTATAGAGATTATACAGACCACAAACCTAAGGTACTTACTATCTAGTTCTCCGTAGAAGTCAGCCAATCCCTGTCTCATATTATACCATAAGTCTACAATTAGAAGACTGCATTACTCTTCTATAAAATTTGTCTTCTAGATAGCCATTAATTCTCTCATTTATTCATTCATTAATCATCTATGTCCATGAAGCAACTTTGACCAATGTGGCACAGAGATGAAGAAGAGGTTAGAGACTGGGAAAACAGAATAAGGGAAGAGCATGAAATGACAGCTCTAAGAAGGCAGGAGCATGGTGGAAAGGAAGCCAGGAAGACATCAAGCTGAGAGTCAGGCAGGGTTTTAGGCTGCACACAGCCCGGGGCACTTTTAAACAAGGTCCCTGGAATACTATTAACTGCCTCGTTAAATAACGCTATCAGAAATCATGGGGTTATAACATGCTTTGGGACTTCATAAAAGGCTCTGTCTGGCCTACTTGTTAGACCTTCAATATGATAAAAGTGCTGAAATGACCTGTAAGAGACGGGCCTGGTCTGTGGGATCAGGAGCACTGATCATCTCCAAGTAACAGAGTAAGATCACAGCCCTTTCCCCAGGTTACAGAGATTAGATGACATAAATATTAGACAGAATGTAGTGCAAGGAGGGAAACTATTTAACCCAGTGTCCAATGAAGTTTAAAGCCCCGCAACAACCCACTACTGTACTTCCTTTCTGGTGTACACAACCACACTCCTAAAGCCCAGTGGTCTGTGTCAAACTTTACAACCAGAGAAGCTAGTCTTAAGTGTGAACAGAAGGAAATACTCCCCTTCTAAGTAAACAACTCATGCAGGAATGGGTATTTTTTTCCTCTTGGCTTTTTGATCAATGGCAGTGGATGAAATGAACATTATTGACACTTATGATCTAAAGGAATATCTAGGAGATAAGCGCACCCAGAGTTAAAGTAAACATAAATTACACTTTAAAATATATTTTTTGTTTTGTTTTTATTTTTGACACACTGAGCACTTACCTCTTTGGTCGGGGAAGAAAGCCACACCAATAAAAAAATTCTTAACCAAATACAATGTGATCAATTTATTTTAATCAAATAAGAAACATTAAATTGGACTAGGAACATGGGTACAGGCTGTGCTTTACATCAATTAGGTGTCTGTGCATTAAAGAGTGTTAATAAAATTATGCTGACAATTTTCCTTACTGAAGTGATTTTTAAGTGACATTGTATTTATTTTGCAATTAAATACTTAAATGATTGTACATTTACTCAAGCAAAGTGCTATAAAAGAAAAGTAAAAATGTTCATTTATTAAAATTAGAAATTGCTTCATTTTGGAAGGATTACCATACAGGGTAACCTTTTATTCAACAAACACAAATTGATGTTTTGTTTAATTATGAAAGATTATTAGTATGGTTGGAAAACATTACAGTAAATGCTACTGTGGGGCCTCACAAGGATGGTGAGTGTCTAATCTGTCTTAGCTTATAAACTCTATTCATATGCTGAAATGTAAACACTGCTGGGTTTTTTGGTTGTTTTTTTTTAAGAAGATGATTGATGGATTTCTGGGCTGTAACACCACTGGAGGATTTTTCTGGTTTGGTTTTTACTGTAGTTTCCGGTGTAAGTAGAAATCACTGTTTAAAACATCTGTATCTAAGCACTTCTTAACGTTTTAAAAAAGCCTAAATGAAAACTCAAATCTACAACTAAATTTCCTCTTGTCTTTTTACATATGGCCAAGAAATGCAGTGTTACAAGTTAACAAGAAGCTACAGTATGCCTCTCCCTTACTTATGTAGTCAAGGTTCTTGTTTACTTGTGATACTAAAGTACTTTCTTAGAAAAATTAATTTCAAATCAAAAAGGCAGGATAATAACTACTTTCAGTTCAAAAATGTACCAGAAAGAAACTGCAGTTTAAGCACAGATAGCATATAATTAGGAACGAGAAAAATCAAAAGTATTCTTGAATACACATTGCTTTAATTTCTCTCCTGATGGACTTTCAGATTATCTTTAAAAGATCTATTAAAAATCCTTCTCTTGAAAAGATCTATTAAAACCGCAGACACATGGAGATGTAGCAGTAGGGAAAAAATGGGTCATTTCATAAAATTGATTATGTGAGCTCTCTGCATGCAGTGCATGTGTCAGCAACAAGGAAAAACAATCTCCAGGTAAATTCTGCAGATATACTTTCTCCTGGAGAAAAATCTATGTCTTTTTGTACATTGTGCAATGAGAGGTGGGGTGGGAGCAGTTAAATTTCATCCACAAGCATAAACATTAGGCTGGCTTTTGAAGAAAGCCAACCCCAAAATAGCCCAGAAATAAAACCATTTTGTAATAAAAATATGGTACACCCCCCCATCTAAATCTGGAACCCTGACTTATTTTAAACAAGCCAGGGATTGCAAGCTTCAATCTGTTTGGATAGAAGAGAATTTATATAAATGTTTTGTTCAAGCCCAAAAGGGAAAGAGAGTTTAAATATACAGTGCATGAAAGATGCATGCCTGATTTCAAAACAGCTTAGTGCACAGAAGAGGAAAAATAATCTAACCTTCTGTTAGTCATTCCCTGCCATCTCTACACTCAACTGGCTTGCAACTTGCAACGTCATTTCAATGACCCCTGCAGTAAGAGATCAACCAAAATTTCATAACTCTCCTGCTCTTTCCCCTTACTGATCTTTGGGCTAGGGTGGAGGGGCAGGAGAAAGAGAAGAAGTCAAAGGACAAACGGAAACACAATCTGTATTTTGCACTCTTTCTCTGCACTTGAGAAAGAAAAACGAGGCAGATAAGTCTGTATAATACTAAACCAAATCTCTTTAATTCCAGTCAGCTTTTATCATTCAGTCACTGAGTTTGTGTGTGGAAAATTCATGCTAATTCCCCCTAGCAACAGCCTCAGCCTATCAGGAGACTTTGTGCACCATGCAGCTGCCAGCCAGAGAGAATAACTCTAAGTAGGTCAGGCCTGTATTTTTAAAAATGCTATGGTCTAGTAACCCCACTGTCCCGTCTGTCTGCCCTGCCCCATAATAACCTCAATTGCTCGGTGACACAATGACATACTATCCTGTTAGAGTGCAATCACATCATGCTACATTATTCTGCTGCGAGCGGGGCTGCTGGGTGAAGGACCTTCCGAGGGGCAGCATTAATCAGGCAGCCATTCACGTCTACCAGCACTTCACTCCAGAAATGGGGACGGCATTAATGACCAGCTGTTTGAACTAACACAAACAAAATAATGTCTTCCACCCTGTTGGGCGCACAGAATACGCTATTCTGATCTGGCGGGTTCCGCTTCTTGACTAAATCGAAGATGTAAATTAAAGGGGCTCAGACAATGTCAGCTCTGGCAACCTCAGAGTAAGTATATTTAAATTATATTACGTGTGATTCAAAACACTATTGATTTAATGTACACAGCTCTCCCTGCCTACAGTTTTCGCTAATCCACACTCAAAAAGGCAATTGCATACATGGGTAATGCAATACATATGTGTACATTACCCAGGAAGCCAAACGCAGAGAGCTGAACTAAAATTGACTTCTCTTCGAGCAGAGAAACAGAGCGGTCAGGAGTAATTGTGCAGCGTGAACACAAACACAAATACAAAATGAATGCCGTGGAGGGGCGCTGAAAACAAATACGAGTAAACATCCTAAACCTCCCGGCCAATCAGCTCCTCCCACTGTCTTTGTGCAGAGGCAGTCAGAGCACCAAACCTCCACGCACAGGAGACAAGGGCGGGATATGAACGCGGCCTTCAACTCTCAACAAACGTGATACCCTGGCTTCTCCCGGAATTACTAGCAGACTTTGGATTTTACATAGCGAAAGCTCGTTCAAGGTTTAAGCCAGAGCTACCAATGAAACTGAGAGCCCTGTGGTCAGTTTTGCATTCCTAAAAGGGAATTTTAGATTTGCTTCTCCATATTTACTTAAATGCAGCTTTTGACTTGTCTCCATTGAAATGCACAAGAATAAACAAAAGTGACGTGGGGATACAGAGAAAGGAGACTGGCAGGGCAGTCTGGGGCCAGTAGGAGAACTATTTTGTATTGATAGAGCTTGCACACACAAAACATCTGCATTTTGAAGACTCTTCCGTTTCATCTAATGAACATACCCCCGTCACACCCACACATACATTGACACATTGATAATTCAGCCTTCGGTTATGCAGAATTCAGCAAGTCCTGTGCATGTAATCCATCCATATTTGATTTACAAACACAGAAAAGTCCTTAATCCATGTGCCCTTGTTTGAACTACGTTTGATAACTTAGTTATGACTATCTTCTTCACTTTGTGGCACACATCACGGAGTTATTCTTGGAGAGATGTGGTCACTGACGCAACCATGAACCGCTAATTACAAGCTGCTGACATTCTGCTTGTTTATGCAGCTTTGAAGTTCTGTTTTTCTCTTATGGGCTTGCTCGGTTTCCTTCTCTTTCCCTCACCCCCTTCCCCGTCCCTGACTCTTTCTTTCACTTTAAAGCCTTTCTCGATTCGCTCTAGGACTATCTGGAGAAAGGAGTCCAAACGATCGGATTCTTTCTCCTTCTTCCTTCCTTCCTCCCTCCTCTGCCTGCACACAGATCTACAGTTTGGAAGTACAGTAACAAGATCCTGGCCCGCCCCTCCCGCAGGAATGTATCAACAGCTGGCCAAACAAAATCCAACACACAGAGCTGCCTTTGTAGAATTAGTAACAAACAGTGGAGGGGCCAGACAGGCGTCCCAAGAGCTCCCCATGACAACTGGGAAAGCTCCTCTGTCTCAGGTGAGCGGTGACTCTTCCGAGCTGGGACAGGGCACTGCAGCTCCCTGTTTGGAATCTACAAACCTGAGTGCCTGTCCCCAGCCTCACGAGAGCGACACAGGCCGCTCAGCTCTCCACAACAGCAACTGACATCCGAGCTTTCTCCACGCTGACAGCGGCCATGCGGCACACGCCCTTTGAAACGCCACGCCACACCACACACGCCCGTCACATAAACGCATCCATCCGCACCTGGACCTAACCGTCTAGCTACGAGCCGGGAGTACGACCTCTCTTCCTCGGAAGAGACTCTCTTTCTTTAATTGTGGGCTAATCCTGGAGTTCTAAAACATGTAAATACAATACTGTCTTCATCTCCACTGAGCAGTCTACGTCTGAAGCCTGTGGTAGCCAGATGGTCTCAAAGTCATCTGGGATACATTTATTTTGATTAAATTGATCACATTTCTATTTACAGGCTAGAATTTTTCGCCATACTGAATACAGCTGTGTTTACAAGGATTTGTAGAAGAAGAGGAAGAAGAAAACAAAACCCCTCCATCAGTCCTAGCACACCACACGGAGCACAGAGCTTCAAGGAGTTAAAAGTGAGGGAGACTGCAGCTGCTCTGGCCGAGCTTTCTGGCTGGTCAGGAGATGGGTGTTGAGCTGGCGCTGAAAACACAAGCTGCAATCACACCCGTTCCAGCAGAGCGACAGGCTTCCTGTGTAAAATGCTCAGAAATCGCCTTTTCTCCTTCATGTTTCTACGTGCACGCACATGCATTTAATCCATGCTGCAAAGCTGCTGTTCTCTCTGAGGACACTGTGCAGTCACCCAGCCCATCAGTTTCTTCTGTGACAGCATCGGGGACATCCAGACTACAATTTACAGTTCCTCCATCCATGTACTGGGTTATAAATTATGGCATCTTCCCTAGAATAAGAAAGCAGAGCGAGCAGCAATCCCACAGCAGTCAGCATCTCCTGTTTCCCTTCACCGCTCCCTCTGTCTGCTTTTCTCCAACTCTGCCTTGTCAGGCAGACGCATCAGATACCTTGTTTATCCATCTTCAGCTCCACGCTCAGTGAAATGCCACCACACCTCAGCCTGGGTTGTCTGCCCAGGTTACTAAGAGCCCCGGAGCCGGGTGCGGGCGGCTGCCCTCGCCCCGCAGAGCGTCGTGGCATTGGTTATATAGTATTCCTAACTACCCCTTCCTGCCGCCCCACCCTGAGACTTCGGCAGCTTCACCCCGGCTCCCAAGTCTCCTGGTCCAGGTGCGAGGAGAGCCTGGCCAGAGTCCCACCAGCAGGTCTTCCTTGCGCAGGGTGCAGACTCGTGACTCCGGGACCGTGCACCATGGCGAAGCCCAGGCAGGAGATGCCGCAGGAGCAGCTCAGGTGACCCGGGAAGCTCGGCGTGCCCACGGCGAAGCAGCCCTGGTGCTGCGAGGCAAGACGGTCTGGCTTCAGAATTAAAAATTTTTTAAAAAGAAGAAAAAGAATTAAAAAAAAAAAAGAAAAAGAAACAAAACAGCGCAGCTTGGCGCCTGCGAGGGGGGAGAAAAAAAAAAGATACAAACCATTAAAAAAAAAAAAAAAAAATAAAAAAAAAAAAGAAAAAGAAACAAAACAGCGCAGCTTGGCGCCTGCGAGGGTGGAGAAAAAAAAAAGATACAAACCATTAAAAAAAAAAAAGAGCAAGTTAAAATCAAGTTTCAAAACAAAGCAAAAAGCAATACAGAGATCAGAGTACTTCGTGCGACTTTTATTTCTGATGTTTCTCGGTTTATTGGCCTCCCCACCCCCTCCGAAATCTCTCCTGTCCCCGAACGCTACTGTCTGTCCATGAGTGCCGAGTCACAAATGCTGTTGCTCCAAAGTGCCGCAGACCCAGCATCACATGAGAAACCACATGACGAGCTGGAGTCGGCTGCTGATGTGGTCAACTATTTCGCGGAGGCAGGGGGGGAGCGGGAGGGAGACAGATCTCGAGTGAGACCTGCCCTTCCTGCGCTGCCAGGAAGAAATTTCCTGAAAAGGACAATGAGAAGACCGCATCTCTGAAGAAATGCTGGGAAGCACACATCTACTGTTACTTATGCACACTGACAGAGACCACGGATGTTCGAAGCCGACCGAGGATGCTGTACCGCAGACACTAGCTGGATGGCAGCAATATTATTCCTAGTGTGCGTTCGACAAAGCTGATTCCACTTAAGTGGATTCCTGAAAAGCACACACCATGTCTTCATAGCATGATCAGGCTTGGAAAACCAATTCTATTATCTCTCCTTGCAATCTGTATCTGAACTTGCATTCTGAATAATTTATTTTTAGACTAATAAAACGCTTGCCAAGACTGCTCCCTTTCTTCTGCAAGCAGAGCAGGCAATATTCACCCAAGTAGGAAAGCTTCATTCCTTTGTAGGGAGAACAGAGGAGACAGTCTGCATTGTTTTGTTTTGTTTTTTTTAATTCCAATTGCTTATTTAAAGGCATATATACACATATGTAGCAATAAAATTTTCTCCCGATAATCATTACAAATGGATGAAATGTTTCTGCTTCACTGAATTGACACGTCTCTTATTTGCTTATTTGCAGTTTGGCACTGCACACTGCCAAATGGGGGTGGTATGTTTCTAATGCTGTACATGGCTGCTGCTCGAGCCCTTAAGCCACACAGATATTGCTACTTCTCTGTAGAGCGAGAGCAAACAATTGCTTTCTGGAGCACCTCTCTGCTGAGGCGCTGCATTGCTGGTATGTTTTACTAGTTACAATAAGGCACACAGGACACAGATGCCTCGGGGTCTGTAGATGGAATTAAATAAGCTGCCTATGTGGGACATCCTTCTCAAGGTGGGAGCAGGAGACTTTTTAAGAAAAAAAAATAACTATGCTAGCTAATCAGAATTAGAGAATCATTAAACAGGTGGGGAGCATTTTCTACAGCTTGCCTTGTTTGACTCTGTAGGTATCAATGTTAAGTGACAGCTCATTCTTCCAGGATGTGCTTATCAGATGCCCACTATAGAAGAGGTCAGAGACTGTCCCAGGCGCCAGGGATCTGGGGGTGAGCAAGGTGAGCCCGTTCTCTGCCACCTTGGAGCCCAAGCTCTCGAGATCGAACACCTTTTCTTCCTTCCAAAACAGCTTTCTCCAAATTTGAATGTTCCAAATTAACCGAGGAAGACCCAACCACAGCTTTTCCACGTCTGCCTCTCCCATCGGCCTCTATCATCTTCCAAGGGATACAGGATTCTTTCTTTACGAATGATCCTTGCATTTAAAATTTCTTCTCCATTCTTTCAGAGTCCGAGGCCCAGCAGTCACCCCTCACAGTTTTCTCCCAGGCCTCCCTGTCTTTGTTTCAGTCTGCTTGGCAGCTGGCCACCAAACTACTTCTGCTGCACCACCATGTTCATGGTGTCCAGAACTACTGTCCAGATGGTCTGGAAAACCCTTTGTGCAAACCTGATGATGGACTCTTGTTTCTTCACATTCATATGCTACAAGTCAGGATGCTATTATTGGGGTGTTCGCTGTCTATTCCCATAGAGGGGTCTATTCGTAATCTTCTGCATACATCCTTCATTTAATCAGAAAAAGAAATTGGGACTTATCTTTGTTAGTAACTAGGTGTAAAGCCCTGTATGAAAGACAATGTTACATGAAGTGCTGTCCCTACCCTCAGGGAATGTAAAATCTACAAAGCGTGTGACAGTCTATCAGCAGTAACCATGTATTATGTTCTATGGCTAGACATCTCTGAATTTTATTTCGCATAAAAATAATAAATAGGTCTAAAACTGCCTGGTAACTGTAGATTGGATAAGAAGTGCCATAAAAAGGTTGAAAAGGGAAGAATTACTTCTACTTTGACATCTGGAAAGGCTCCCAGGAGCCCCCTATAATTTGCAGTGAGCTATGAAATTTTGGTGAGCATGGGACCTGGGACCTGGGGTTTCATTATTAATAAGAGCAATGACAATAGCTAAAAATGAGCACTTTATATGTGCTAGAGTCATTTCTGAGCATTTTAATATATTAATCCACTTAACAAATCTAGGAAGGATTTTAAAAAATAAATTCTTCTCAATGATATAGTGAGAGGCGTAAACAACATATTTATATACGTGGCCCAAGACCACAAAGCAAGTACACGGTGAGACACACACGGCCCACAAATCCATGGCTTTATCCATGTGCTTTGCTGCTTTGGAGGTGAAAAGAACAATGGGAAGGAATGCAGACAGATGAGAATACGGACGTACAGCACAACTGAAGGTATATGAAGCTTCACTGGTTTTAAGCAGGGTCTCAGTTTTGGAGAAGTGAGATTAAATTGAGGAGAGCCACATTCTAAAGCTAAGTCATTGACCATCTTCCTAAGCCACAAGGGTGAGAAGCAAACCATAAGATCATGAGGCTGGTGGTCACGGCTAAAACCAAAAGGGAGAGGTAGGGTGTCGGATGCAAGGAGTGCAACATGGTGGGTTCTGCCAAAACCTGGCTATGTTAGAATGGCACCCGAACGCTGGGAGTGGCAGAAGAAAAAATGAGCTGGGCTCTGGAGACGAAGACCAAGAAAACGGGATTGTTTAATAAGCATGCTTGAGGAATGGAGAGAATGCTGACAGTTCTTAAAGACTGTATGAATAAAGAAGGCAATCTCTCCAGCTTAGGAGTTGGGTCACTAATCTGCTTCCAGTGCACCTAGAAAAAGGTGTACTTGATGTACTTTCCCAAATAATGAATGAATAAATAGTGTTGGAGACAGAAATGGGAAAAACAGAACTGATTTTATATATACATATATATATATATTAGAACTATATATATATATATATATATATATATATATATATATATATATATATATCAGGAAAAACTAAATGATTCCAGGATATTTAAGTGGCTAGAGGGTGAGCTTCCATCATGACATTAAATAACTAGAAACAGATTTCTCTCCTCTGTCCACCTTTGGCCCAGTGTTTCTCTGCTACCTGCTTTCCCCAATCCCACATTTTTTCAGGATCAGGTTGATTAGGCTGTACCCACACCACCAAGTTCCCAAAGTTCCCACCACCACACTCCTTGGTACCAGTGCAGACCTAGTCCATCCCAGTTTACTTTCTGATTGGAATGCTGCATTTATCAAGGTGCTAAAATAAGCATGATAACAACTTTACCATTCTTCTACTTTTTTAAATAGCAAAGGGAGAAACCACTGAAGTTTATCTGCCTTCTCACAGTTTTAGCTAGCCAGAATACTAAAATAATGAATGCACCTAATTTTGTGGGCTGTTAATGAAGGTTAATATGACATACTGCCTCTGGCTCTAGAAGTAAAAAGGGGTGTTATTGCCTTACATTATAGCTGGAGGGGAAAAAAGTCTTAATAATCTTTCCCATCAGCCTTAACGAATTGAGCTTTTAATACTCAGATCTATTCTAGTGAAAGGATAGTATATCATTGCTAAACAGAGTTTAAGAGCAATGTTAGATATTGAAGACACTGAAGAGTCTGCTTACACCCAGGGCTCAAAATTAAAAAAAAAAAAAAAAGAAAAAAGAAAAAAAAAACCAAAGTTGTGCTAGAATGTTTTCATTCATATCACTTTAGATCAATTTTAATACTCTTTAAATATTAAGAAGGAAACTTAGACTTTGCAATCAATTGACTCAGAGTAAATGGTTAAATGTGCAAACAAGGTCATGGTGGAATTCAATGACACCCAAATGCATTAGGTGGCCCGCTAACCTAAGATTCTTATGCATTATAGGAAGAGAATAAAATGACTGAGGCTCTGTTTAGGCTCTAAAAGAGCTTACAATACTCTTCCCTAAGAGAGTGCTTTCCTTCTTTTCACAAAGGGGAGCTATTGCATTTAGTGATAGTAAAAAATAATGGATATATTCTCTTGAAAGGAAGCCAAACCACCTAGGTCCTTTGAAGTTTTACCATAAAAGACATAACTGAGGTGATATGAATATTCAGTGAATAGGACTCTTAAATCCTTTAAGTGAATAAGAATGCTATACTTTAGCGTTGCTATCCTGAGAAATATTAACGATGAGATGATAGTGCAGAGAAAGGAAAGGCCTACAGGCTTATTCAGTAGGTTGTGAGCGGCCTTAAAACTTCATAATGTTTTCCAATCTCCCCAAATGGATCTGAATTAAGATCAGCTCTTCACAAAGAAGACTGACAAAGTGACTAATTGCTGGCTGCTGGCAAAGGACTGACTTCCCCTCATCCTGTTCCCCTGCATTATTATCCTGTCCCATTTTACAGGGGCCAAATGGCAAATTTAAGGTAGAGGGACTGTGTTTGTTCACCTGCGAGTGGTTTGACATTAGACTTTACAGAGCACTGTCAGGAAGTCAGTTTTTCCATGCTCTTTACAGTAAACAAAGACAGTGTGGCTGGCCTCCAAATGTTACAGAAGGTCAGGGACCAAACTACCTCAAAGACAAAGCCCGCTTCCAGAAATTGAAACACAAAATAGATGTGAGCGCCATCAACATTCCAAACTGTGCTCCTGTTCACTCTCAGTGTTTGCTTCAAACAATGTGACACATACCCAACACTGATGCATAATAGAAATAGAATCATAAAACCCCAGGTGTTGGAAAGCACCTTAAAGGTCATCTGGTCCAACTGCAAATCTACATTGTGAATGCTGCCCTTTGGAATATCTCCTCCGTGTAATCATCCAGGTTTGGAGGGACACCTCCAGTGACTGAAATCGCAGTGCCCCGGGAGACAGACAACCCTTCCATCTTCTGAATTCAGCAGCTTATGTATCCGAAGGCCCTGAGCAAAAAGGCCACGGTCCATGGTGGGCGGAGCCTCACTACACCTTCTGTTTATTGGCTCCCCACTTAGAAGTTTGGGGCTAAAGTCTAGTGCACTGCCCCCTCATAATGCCTCAGATATTAGAGGACATCTGTCGTTGCTCACTCAGATTTTCCTTCTCTAAAAAAGAATTTGCAATGTTTTTAGGCATTGCCCTAGGCCTCCCATCTCTACCCAGACATCTTCCAATTGAGGAAGCCAGTCCTATTAATTGCTAGCCCTGTCAGTGACGGGTCACAGAAAATAGAACATGAAGTCCCCTGGTATTGGCCACACATAGGAAACTGGTCCCATCATTCCTTCATTTAATAGGCCATAACTCCATGAGTGCCACCTGACCAGTCTCAGCTTTCTTAGGGGACACATCTTGTATGTGACTCTTACTGAGCCCCTCTGGCCTTGGCTTGTACACCTTCACCTTAATCACACTGCTCATGTTTTCAAACAATATCTGTGTGCATTTATTTCACTCTTGTTTTCCTTTATATGTTTAAATTGGATGGTAATAAAAGATATAAAAAAGAAAAAATAGGAAATTACCTCAAAGGAAACATGAATGCATTTGTTAATGCACATATCTCCTCTATGGGAAAATCTGATCACCATGAGGGCCAGAGTTTTCAAAAAAGCACAGACTAAATGTTCTGCTTGTCTCATCTTATAATACCACTGCCTAGGAATGAATGACCTTCATTACATGAAATGGCCTGATCTGGCAGGAAAAGCAGTACTGGAAAAGAAGTCAGATGCTCTCGGTTCTGGTGCCCACTAGCCATGAACTGTCTATTGTCACGACCACAGAAGGTCACACATCTCCTTCCAAGCCTTAGCTTCCTCGGCTGAAAAGTGAGAACCCCAACAACATGCACCTGGAGCCTCATTGCATTTTCACAGTTTCCACCTGTAAAATTTCCATGAAATTTTTAAAATCTACTTTCACACAACAGAAAAAATACTAACCCTTGGCTAAATTTTCCTATAGACATTCATGGAAATTAGGAAAGTTTTACATGAAGTTGTGTCGCAAACTGTAGAAGCGAATGATACATTTGAACATCAAAAAGTTCCTATGTCCAGAGTTGTGTTTTTAAAAAATATGCCAATTAAGTAAATTAGGTAAGTCTGACTGGGGCTCCCGGAATTTTTACTCTCTGATAAAATAACAGCTTTGAATAGGTGAACCAATTACGGAGCTCCGTGGGGTAAGGAATAAATGTCATTATGTGATATCATCACTTTCCTATAATTCAAATGTCTCCTTAAAATGCCTTTAATTAACTATACAGAGAGAACCTTTAGGTTGAAAAGATCTAGTTTCTTTCACATTTTTAGCTACAGCCATGACAACAGCATTGCCTGATGTCCATCAGCAGCTCTCACAATGGGAATACTGTTCACATCTAAGGCTGGAAAGGAGGAGATGGCAGGGTCTGGTCACAACACAGAGTCCCAGCTCACTGGAAGATCTCCCATCCAAGCAAAATTCACTGCATGATGAGATTCTGAGACACATCCAACCCTCCCAACATTAACCTGACAGTATAATAGTGATCTTTTCACTAAGCATGTTATTAGACTATGCAATTTTTCTTAGATCAAAAGAGCTAAAAATAAAAATTGGAAAGGTGGGTTTCGTGTTCTCCAAATCTGGGCCCAGCTCTGGACTAGGCTTTTTCTCTGTACATCCTTGCGCTGTGCCGGTCTCCGCACTGCCCTCTGGAAAGCAAGGCATTTCTAAAGGTCCAGATCCTAACGCTCTCTATGTGTCAGAAGGAAGCTATAATTTTTCTGTTTCTTAAGATCATCTTTTTCAGTATTAAGTATAGTCAAACGTGGTAAATGTTTAAATCTTTAAAAATATATTATAATAAAAGATACATCGCCATTGTCTTACCCACAGCCATGAAATCCTCTCCCTCACTTTGAACACACTTATGCCATCATTCTTGCCACTTTCTAAAGCAGTCCTGAAAGTCCTTTTTCCTGAGTGTTTTTTAGTTGCCTAAATGTCCTGAATGGATTCCAAATGCTTACTTTTAACAGTCATTTTGACTTGGCAGAAGAGCAAAAAGTCCCAAGATAATACATCTGGTGAGAAAGGTGAGTGACACTGTAAAGTTTTTATTTGGTATAAACATTGCCATAAACATTTTGCATCAATTCAGGACGCGGGGGCAGCCAGAAGCAGCACAACTAAAGAGGCTCACAAAACAGCACTTCCAGAGCTGCTCCTGAAAGTGGCAGGAACAACACGGTAAGTATGTGTGAAGCAGTGGGGATATTTGGAGGGGGAATAATGGCCATCTGTCTTTTATTGTAATACATTTTAAAAAAACATTCACCATATATTTGGACCATATCTTATAAACTATCTGTATTAGTGGGTTTTGTTTTATTTTGTTTTGCTACAACAAAGTATCTGAGGCCGGTTATATATAAAATAGATTAATTTGGCTCACAATTCTGGGGCTGGAAGGTCTAAACAACATGGTGCCAGCACTCTAGTGAGAGGGACCCCTGGCTGTGTCACAACAAGACAAAGAAATAGAAGAGAACGTGGCAAAACTCACATTGGAGGGGTCACATTTGTGAAGCGGCCTCCCTTTGTAACAGATCACTCTAGTGAGAACTCACTCTCTGAGACCAGCATTGATCTCTTCCAAAGATGGAGCGCAGTGGCCTAATTGACTCTTAGGTAGGCTCGACCACCTAAAGGTTCCACCTGTCAACATCACCAAAGCAGACCAAGATTTCCACACAAGAACCTGTAAGGAATGCACTCAAACAATATCCAAACCACATCACTGCACAAGGTCTTTATTTTCCTAAGGCTCCGCAAGTCATATTTTCTCAGAACTTCTCTCATTTTTAGGAGCCTCACTGCAGAGCCTCCTCTGCAATAAATGTCTTAGCCTCAAACTCCTCTCTGGAGGTCAGGCAAAAGCATCTTATAGTAGATCCCTCAGCTTGAGTACAGGGGTCACACAGCACTCCAGTGAGTTTAAAGAAGCCATGATGAGTTGCTTCTTGTGAGGTTTGCATAGGCCGAGATGTGCACATAGGCTGCTGTTTTTTGCTATTTGTGAAACATACCTAGCAAATAAAGCAGCAGACTGTTACAGAAGTGTCTAATGGTATTTGATATGAATAAAGCTGTCAACAACTGCTTTTTGACACCAGTGTAATAGAGATTTTTAAAAGCAATTAGCATAAGCAATCATCCTGTGTTCAAATACAGAGCAGACTTTTTGAGAAAATTTTAAAATAATTAAAATCATCTTGCTCAGGATGCCATATGCATACAGAAATATCATTGGCTGCTAAAGTAGTAGAGTTTTCCTAAGCAATAGGATGCCAGCAGAAACCCCAAGACTCTGTTAGACTGAGCATCTAAGGCACCATAGCTTCTTGCACTCAATGGCCTTTTCTGCAGGTGCCAAGAGATCAATGCGATCAGGCCATGGTGTCAACAGGGTTGCAAAGACATGGAAATGAAGAAGTGAGTGCCGGAACCTCAAAGACAAGAGATGTTATTTGCTTTCTTCCATTTGCTTCACTGCATGGCTCACAGAGAACTCATCTCACATGATCAAAGTACTAATTAGACTGTGAAGAAAAAGCTCTGAAAGGAGAGATTCAGGGTGATTGCTTAAAACAGTGACCTGTGGCTCAATGATCAACTTTTTCTTCATGAAAATAATTCAGCAAACAGCATTAGTTTGGGATACTTGCCTTCCAAAATACACCTAATCACTGGGTCACAGATGTTTTTTGTGTAGTAGACTATATTATGTGTCCACAGGCCTTATTAAAATTATAATTTTAGAAAAATACATATTTATGCATACATGAAATTATATAAATGCAGACTATAAACATTATTTCAAAAGACAAAGATTGGTTACAACTGAAGATACATAAAAGAACATATTTATAGATTCTAAAGAAAAGTTAAAATATTCATATATGCTGATATATCAACAAAACTGTAGCACCCCTTAGTATAAAAGGGAATACATTTATTTGCATAAATATACTAAAGAAACCAAAATGATCTTATTACTCTAATTCACTGAAGCTGTAAGGAAACATATCTGTATCATCAGTAAATACATTATCTGCTATAGTAAACAGGATGGAAAGAATAATTCTGATGATATTGGGCACTTAATTATTTATTACATGCTAGGAAGTGCTATGAACGTTCTACACTTACAGAGTTAAGCATTATTTTTATCTCCATTTTGCAACCAAGGAAACTATAGCGACAGAGAAGTTAAGTAACTGGACTAAGGCCAACAGCTAGGGAGTCAGGCTGTGGAGTCCTCACCCTAGAATCCATTTATTTATCTGCTTTTGTCCCATTTTTTTCCTTCTTTTCTTCTCCCACCCGACCCTAACACCCCAAAGCAGATCAAAGGCAGATCTCTCTCTCTCTCTCTCTCTCTCTCTCTCTCTCTCTCTCTCTCTCGGGTCTTCCCAGGGCACTTCAGGCTATCATGGAAATAACAGGCTACAGAATGCAGGGAAGAAAACGTCACATTTCTAAAGACACGTTTACTTACTCTACTGAGAACTATTCAGATAACATCCTTTAGAATTTTAAAGAAAATTAAAGCAGGACACAGAAGTTGATGAGTCTGCTCATCTGACTGAGACAGTGACTAGAAAAACAGCAGCCAGTATGGGAATGGACACAGGAGCTGTGATATCCAGCACAGCACAGCTAGCGTGGGCTGAAGGCTGCACAAGGTCACACTGACCACAGCAAGGATGAGGTTGGAGCGAGTGCTCATGGTGAGACAGAGCTTTCCAAAGGAGCTTCAGAAACCTTTCCGTATAACTTTTGTTACAATTCTGAAACTGTGCTATTATTTTTCTCATTTTACAGGTGAGGAAACAGGCTCACAGAGATTTTTTTTAAGTTAATAATTGAATGAGGCAAGACATATACCTTGTACTATTTGTAAAGCCTGTGCTCTTGGGACTGTAGTCATAGTATAACAGATCAAGTTCACAGCATCATCTAGATCAAGACAGAGGTCTAAGCAGACAAACAGGGTCAAACTCCAGGCATCTGGGTCATTAGAAATGGCATCATGGAGGACCACTGGGAAAGCAAGGTCACAGACCTGAGGCTGCTTGCTCTTTTGTAATGGGCTTTATCCCTGGGCCCATAGCAAAAAACAAAACAAAAACATAAACAAAAAAAGCACTTCCTCTGATTCAGTAGGGCTGGAGCTGCCGGCCTTATCTCACAGTGCCAAATAAATAAAAGCAGTGGCTGCAAAGCCTTTTGGGAATTAACCAGAGTATAAATAAGCATATTCTCCTATAGCAAGTGCCTTGGGAATAACTGAATTTTGAACATCTTGGAGGAACGACCAGGATGTAAATGGGAGGCCAAAGAAACTGAGGCAAACCACTGGATAGAGCCACATCTAAGACGGGTTGTGGGTGACCAAGTCACAGGAAAAATGATGATACACTCTGGGCAATAAAAAATGTCAATGAGCTGGGAAAACCACCTGTTTTATGTAAAGGTCCAAATAACCAGATCACAGTGGACAGCCACTCAAATAATGCCTTCATAATACAGAGAATTATTGAGAATAACTCAATTCACAGAGACCTTAAAGTAGCCAATGCTTGATAGTCCATCAGGGAAAACAAGATGATGATTACAGAAAAGAATTACATCCTTAGAAAAATAAAGATTAATCAAACTAAGTATGTAAAGTCTATCTTACAGACACATAGTCTGGACTTCTGCTCTCAAAACACTGCTTTTTTATGCCAATTTATTTAGTTAATGACTTTTTACTGTTAGTTTGAAACTGGATATACTTTGTGACTCATAGCATCTAACTGTAAAGAATTCTAAGAAAGTCATAATCACAGGATTGAAATTTTTACAATAATTAAATGATGATATAATTTTTCTGTTCTCTCATAGAAAATCAACTTTACGACAGGTGTATCTAAAAAAACTTGAGTTAGTCTAATCAATTTGGATATTTTATCAAACACAAATAATACTAAGTAAATTCCAAGTAGCATTAAGATTAAATGAATATCATAAAAATCCTGAATATGTTTTAAAATTTAGAGTAGTATCAGACATACAGAAAAACTACTAAGATGGTATAGAGCAATGGTGGTGAACCTATGGCATATGGGTTATTTGTTCTTTTAAGACAAAAGAAGTTAATGCATGAGTTGCTTTTTCTAAACTAAAATCTAAGTATTCAGGTTTAACTGCAGTGCTGGCACTGTGTGATGAATAAATAGGTGTTAGGTTGTAGTTTGGGCACTCATTTCTAGAAGGTTCGTCATCACTGGGATAGAGTCACATTTCTCTTATTATTTTGCATTCTCCCAATTAAAAGATAATCCATACCATATTATCTAAAATTCATTCTTTATTCAAATTGGCTTGTTTCTTTTTTTTTTTTTTTAACCTACCTAATGTCTTCTTTTCTGCTGAATAATCCCACCTAGGCCATCACATTACAGTTGTCCTGTGCCAGTTTTCCAGGAATCCTGTGGTCATGATGATTTTGACAGCTTGGGGAGTACAGTCATCTTGCAGAAAGTCCTATAGTTTGAGTTTGTCTGATACCTTTCTTAGGGTTTGACTGGGGGCTGGAGTCCCAGGTCTTGAGGACAACCACAGTGGTGATTCCTACCACCTATTATGGATTGTATCTAGATGTTCTCCAAAACCTCATACACTCATAGGTGGGGCTTCTCAGGGATGGTTGAACCTAGGGTGCATGAATACAGATTAAGGCTGCAGATGTGGACCTTGACTACCTGGCTGGGGTAGTGTTTGTCACATTCCACCATGTCAAGTGGCACTGCCTCTCACTTCCTTTCTCATCCTCCAATCTTGTAAAAGAAGTCACTATGTGAAACCCACACTTAAGGTGTGGAGCTTTTGTTCCACCTCTTTGTGGGCATATCTACATTAATTTTTTGGAAGTCTTCTGCACAGGAAAATTGTCTTTTCTCCATTTATTTAATCATGCTTATGTGGGTATGGACCCATGCATATGTATTTTATACTTTGTGTTTGTAATTTAAGACCACCATGAAGTCATTGTTAAGGGAGATGTATTCAAATTCATGGCAGACATCTCTCATCTCTTGGCCAAGCAAAGTGACTATAGTTACACAAAGTAGTCACATCGCATGGACCTGGAAGGGGAAGAAACTGAGGATCTGCAGGAAAACACCTGGGGATCTGTACCCTCAATCCATGAAATTTTCTTCCTCTAGTTCTAACACATCCAGGACAAAATTCAAT